>NW_017700628.1:0-2147 GCF_001879085.1 Nicotiana attenuata | reverse complement strand
AGTTTTGTTCATAGTAGCTTGATCAAGGTGTTGTGGTATTCCAACAGCTGAAGCCAATGAAAATAGGCACTCTTTAACAAAAAAAGTAGGCAACAGATTTGGGAATGAAATCCATGCCATTACTTTAGGGGTCTCCTCTCCAACTTTGAAGTTAGAATCATAGATCAAAGTACGCAATTGATATTCCTCCCCATGTTTGTCCTTAACATAATAAACACCTTTAGATGAAAAATTAACATAATCCTCCCATAATGTGAACCTCACTAGTATATGTCTATCTCTTAAGTACCCAATGTTGCATTCACCCTTGATTCCACATTGCACTGGAATAATACGTCGCAATTCATTGATTTCAGGCCATCCATACGAAAATTTACATACAACTGCATACTTTAAACCTTCTATAATATTCATACGCTCGACTTCTGATTCAGTAAAGCAAACTAAA
This sequence comes from Nicotiana attenuata, assembly GCF_001879085.1. Taxonomy (NCBI): domain Eukaryota; kingdom Viridiplantae; phylum Streptophyta; class Magnoliopsida; order Solanales; family Solanaceae; genus Nicotiana; species Nicotiana attenuata. The sequence continues at coordinate 1,699 of NW_017700628.1, read as the reverse complement.
GGTTGACCTTGATGTAAAGTAGCTCGTCTAGGCGCAATAGGTTCCACAACTGCTGCTCGCTCATCCATGGCAGTGTTATTCGAAGATTGTTTCACTGCTTTGGCATAATTCATTGGGACTGTTTTATCGCTAGGCAAATTATAGGCCGTTGAATTATTGTTTGTTGCAATAGGGGGTTGGGTAGAGGACGTAGGGGGCTGACCAGCCGGAAAACCAGGCTGGCCGCCGGCCAGATTGGCCATGGCAGCTGATCACAGCTTTCTCTCTCTAAATCGCCTTTTCTAGAGAGAAGGCAGAGAAAAATCGCTCGGTGCAATCCCGGGTTTTGGGTTTGGTTTAGGGTTTTTTTTTTTTTTTTAGCAAAATCCACTAGGCATAGCCTAGGGCTAGTTTTTATTTATATAAAACAAAATAAAGGAAAACAAAATGTCATGGAGTCCTAATAAGTGTACAAAATAAAAATTGAACTCTACATAAGTCCTATTATCAAAATTGAGAAATGTACTCAAAATTGATATCACATAATAACTACTAAATAGTGTAAAATATACTAGCCCGTGAGAGAAAGTACTCATTGATCCAGTCCGAAAAAACAGTCCAAATTGGCCCAGCAAGCCCATGTCCAGTGATTTGCAGCAATAGCCATCAGCTTCTCCATTATCAATTTGCACCTGTGGCCAATTAATAATTAATGCAGCTTTATTATGCCATCTTTTAAACATTGTCACTGCCCAGACCAGAATTTTAATAGCCCAGAGAGGCCCAATCCAGAAATAGCCCAGGTCGACTCTGCCTTGCACCTGTAGCCACAAATACTCACGCCACCCTTGGCCAATTAATTGCACAGCTAGCCTCTTTACCCTTCCCAATTCAGCCTTACAATTATAACCTATTTCTTGTATAGCCCTCACTTGCATCAATGACCACATTTGCATGCAGACCATCTCCTGTCCATCTAATTGCACAAGTAGCCTATTTTGACCCCATTTTCCTGTTTTGTACCTACCATTACAAATTTGCATTCGTAGCCACATTTGACCACCGACAGCACAAATATATCTGAGCCTTATCATTTCCCCCATTTCTCTTTCAGACATTATCCCTCTACGCCCTTCTCTCACTACCCTTTCCCCTTTGCTCTTCTTCTTCACCAGACCTTCTACTGCTGCATCTGACTTTCCAGTTGTCTTCATGTTAACGAGAAATGGTACAAACGAGTCCAAGCTTCTTGTGAGGTCACCTAGGTTCCATCGATTCTTCAATTGAAGCTCCCATAGGTAATATCGCCTTTCCCTCCCTTCATTTTTAGTTCTGCCTTCTTCATTCTTGTTCCAATCAAACTTACTAACTCGATTTCTTCTTTGAATCTCCATGCATACACCTGAATCCATGTGAATCATACTGTGGAAGCGCCTTTTGAACTCTTGCTTCTCCTGGCTAGCTGCTGCTCTGAAGATCCTGTAGTTAGCACCATCTGGTACGCCATTGACAAAAGCCTCACCCTGTTGACCAGCAATGGGATTGCATGTGGTATCTGTGGTCAAGTTTGTAACTTCCCTTCCCTGATAAGTTGTATTTGGTACTGTCCATGTATGTATTCCAGTAAAGTTTTCCTTTTTCCTAGCTATTTCCTTTTCCAGTACTGTTTTGACTCCAGATGTCACTGTATTACTTGTTATGACTGTTTTTGATACCTCCT
>NW_017700627.1:0-2147 GCF_001879085.1 Nicotiana attenuata | reverse complement strand
TCAGATAAGTCTTATTCTCTTCTTTCTTCATTACAAATCATCCGTTCTCGGGTTCTCTCTATCCTTAACCCTCGAGGTCGTTGCATTTCATTCTTTCGGGGTCTGTCTTTAAGATGTTTCAGTGTCAGTTCTGTTTGAAACAAAAGGGAGGAATGTCAAGGCTAACTACCAGCTTCCTAGTTGTACAGCACAACAGGGCTAGAATATATCAAAGATGTCAAAAGGCAAAGTAAGTCATAAAGGACCACTGGAAGTTTCATCGGTGGATTAATCAGATAATTGTGGGGAAGAAGCGAAGTTTCAAATAGAGGGGTCAGAAACACAAAAACAACAATACGGGATAGAACACTTGGATCATCAAAGTCAGGGGGTTGAAATTCGGTCAGGAAGTCGAGGGGGTTCAAGGCAAGTCCAGGGAAGCGGGTCGGAGTAAAGCCCAACAGCAGGGACGTACCTAGCAAGAATGCCAGCAACTAGCCACCACTTTATATTAACAAGGTCTTTCTTTGATTGAAACTGGGACAGAAAATTTTCTTTGTTTGTCTATTTTATTAAAGTCAGGCGCCCACCTGGAGAACAAGGGAATACTTTTCAAGTTCAGCAATCAGGAGCCCACCTGGAGAACAAGGGAATACATTTCAAGTTTCAGCAATCAGGCGCCCACCTGGAGAACAAGGGAAGTATACAATGCAAATTTTATCTTTCAAGTTTTAGTATTTGGTAACGTAACGCGCCCAGTCATCAAACTGGGGCAAAAAAATTTCTTTGTTTGTCTATTTTGTTGAAATCAGGAGCCCACCTGGAGAACAAGGGAATACTTTTCAAGCTCAGCAATCAGGAGCCCACCTGGAGAACAAGGGAATACATTTCCAGCTCAGCAATCAGGCGCCCACCTGGAGAACAAGGGAATACATTTCAAGATCAGAAGTCAGGCGCCCACCTGGAGAACAAGGGAAGTACAATTCAAAATTTAGCTTTCAAGTTTTTGATATTTGATAACATGATGTGCCTAGCCACCAAACTGGGGTAGAAAATTTTCGTTGTTGTCTATTTTGTTGAAATCAGGAGCCCACCTAGAGAACAAGGGAATACTTTTCAAAGTTCGGCAATCAGGAGCCCACCTGGAGAACAAGGGAATACTTTTCAAGTTCAGCAATCAGGAGCCCGCCTGGAGAATAGAGGCATATATTTCAAATTTCAGCAGTCAAGCATCACTCGGAGGAATAGCAAACATCTCTGATCATAATGCAAGGCAACAACGCAAGAATTCCATCGAAAGAATACAAGTTCAAGGCAACACAAGAGCAAGTTTGAAGACATAGATAGGACCCTTTTTGTAATTCATAGATCATAGCTCAGGCTAGCTTCTTTTTATTTTGACACGGTGTAATAAGGAGGTCAGCGAGCAGTAACAGCAGCAACAACAGTGAAATCACAGCTCCTGGTAGTCCCAGCTACCAAACCTTCCCGAACTACACTGACCTAATTCCTTTTTAGCCAAGGATATGTAGGCAACCACCGAAGCAGGGTACGGTCAAACTTTTCAAAATGCTTCACACGGAATATTCAAACGGGCAAAAATCGCTCGTTTCCGCTCACTTATCTTTGCACGAAAATTCTTCGTGTTTCCGGGCAAAGAGGGGCAGCTGTGAGCACGTGATTTTTGCCCTACATGAATTATCCCCAAAAATTCAAACGAAATGATTTCTTTCATTATTTTGCATTTTTGTAAATTTTTGTGTTATTTTCTGTTAATTGTTTGCATTTTATTTGTGCATTTTGATTCATATGAAAAATACAAAAAATACATTTGGCATTCGTTTGAGATTTAATTTCACATTTTTAGGATTAAGTAGTAGTTAGAATTGCTTAAAAATAAAGAAATAACAAAAACTGGTCTTTTTGCATTTTTAGTTTCAATTTTTCTTAATTTGTGTTTAATTAGGAATTAGGGTATTTAGGAATTAATTTTAGGAGTCGATTAGGTTTTATTTCAATTTGGCATTTAATAAAATCAGAAAATACAAATATAAAATAAATAAAAAAAAATAAAAAAAAAAAAGAAGAAGAAAAGAAAAATAATTAAAAAAAAAGAGAGAAAGGAGGGCTTGCTTAATAGAAGACCCAAATTGGGCTGTTAATCTTAG
>NW_017700626.1:0-2148 GCF_001879085.1 Nicotiana attenuata | reverse complement strand
AAATAGTAAAAATAAATTACTAAATGCTACGCATGATAGTTTTTGATTAGTTTTTTTTATGACTTAAACGTGCACAAGATAAAAATTCTACAAAATCCTATGAAATGGTAAATAATTAGAAAAATCTACTTTCTTGGATTTTGTAGGAGTATCTTGTATAGGGCAAAAATCACGTGCTTACAATGGGCTTCTGAAAAATATACTTTAACGGGTCCAACCGAGAGATGAGATAGGTGGTATAGGATGACAAGTAATGTTTCAATTTCTGCGCTACCCAAGTTAAGGCACAACACGTCCTCTCAAGTTGAGTGTACTTCACCTCGTAAGATGTGAACTTCTTGCTGAGGTAATAAATCGCTTGCTCTTTCTTTCCCGTGATGTCATGTTGCCCCAGTACACAGCCAAAAGAGTTATCCAAAACTGTCAGATAAAGAATCAAGGGTCTTCCCGGCTCCGGCGGGACTAACACAGGTGGATTGGCAAGATATTCCTTAATCTTGTCAAATGCTGCCTGACATTCATCGGTCCATCTGACCGCAGCATCCTTCTTTAACAGCTTAAAGATAGGCTCACAAGTCGTCGTGAGCTGAGCGATGAACCTGCTGATATAATTTAACCTTCCAAGCAAACTCATCACCTCTGTTTTGTTCTTTGGCAGCGGCAGCTCTTGAATGGCTTTGATCTTGGACGGGTCTAACTCAATACCGCGTCGACTTACCACGAACCCCAGCAATTTCCCAGACGGGACACCAAATGCACACTTCGCCGGATTAAGCTTGAGGTTGTATCTGCGGAGCCTCTGAAAAAACTTCCTCAGGTCCTTGACATGGTCACACTGCTTCCTTGACTTTATGATCACGTCGTCCACGTAGACCTCAATTTCTCGGTGTATCATGTCATGAAACATGGTGGTCATCGCCCTCATATATTTTTCTCCTGCGTTCTTTAAACCAAATGGCATGACCCTATAGCAGTACGTTCCCCAGGGCGTGATAAATGCCGTCTTTTATGCATCTTTCTCATCCATCAAAATCTGGTGATAACCCGCGTAGCAATCCACGAAGGAACCAATCTCATGTTTTGCACAATTATCAATTAAGATGTGGATGTTTGGCAGTGGGAAGTTATCTTTTGGACTCGCCTTATTGAGATCACGGTAATCAACGCACACTCTGGTCCTTCCATCCTTCTTTGGCACAGGCACAACATTGGCTAACCAGGTGGGATACTGCGTGACCCGGATGACCTTTGCCTCAAACTGCTTGGTGACCTCTTCTTTGATTTTTACACTCATGTCTGTTTTAAATTTTCTTAGCTTCTGTTTGACAGGCGGGAATGCTGGGTCGGTGGGTAATTTGTGGACCACCTAGTCAGTGCTTAAACCCGGCATATCGTCATATGACCATGCAAAAACATCTTTGTACTCAAGCAATGTTTTAATTATCTTTTCTCTGAACTGTGGTTCCAGATGGACACTTATTTTCGTTTCCTGTACATTATCCCGATCCCCTAAGTTGATTGCTTCTGTGTCATTCAGGTTAGGTTTAGGTTTTTTTTCAAAGTGACTTAATTCTTTACTGATTTCCTCAAAGGCTTCCTCATCATCATATTCTACTTCGTCATCACACTCAATTTCTTGTATTATTATTTCGGAGTTAGATTGGCATTTAAGACTGGGCCGAAGACTCCTCATGCATGAAATGTCACTGAAACCAGCATAAAAGGGACTGTATAAGAAGGAAAAGAAAAAAGAAAAAATAAAAACTATCAGGAATGAAGAGAAAGGAAATTGCATTTCATTAAAATTTAAGATAACAAGGTTTAACTCATCCAAACGGACGGAACATAACATCCGAATTACAACCTTGGAAATAATCCAGATTAAACTGAAAGGAAATCAAAACTAACTACCAAGACTCCCTCCGGGTAGGAAGGGGAGTTGCTTCCCAATTGTTAAGCTTTGCCTGGGGCCCCACGAACTGAACATCTGCCTTGCTTGGACCTTCTCCGGCCTCCAACACATTCACCTCGTCAAATAGCTTTTCAAACCTCTCGACCAGCTCCTTGTCGGGATCAATCACAGAACTGGGCATTGTTGTTGCTAGGCGCTTCTTAGTACCAGGCCTGACAAAGGAACGAGAAAGGCGG
>NW_017700625.1:0-2148 GCF_001879085.1 Nicotiana attenuata | reverse complement strand
GAGGAGGACCAGGAGAAGACGACCTTCATCACCTACCAAGGGACTTACTGCTACAAGGTAATGCCCTTACGGGCTAAAAAATGCAGGGGCTACGTACCAAAGGCTGGTCACCAAAATGTTCAAAGAGCAGCTTGATAAGACTATGGAAGTCTATATCAACGATATGTTGGTGAAGTCGACAACAAAAGAGGACCACATCGACCATCTGAAAGAAGCCTTCGGGATATTGAGAAGGTACGGGATGAAACTAAACCCCGAGAAATGTGCCTTCGGCGTGGCCTAAGGAAAATTCTTAGGATTTCTCGTATCACAACGAGGCATAGAGGTCAACCCAGATCAGATCAAGGCGATAGACGCGATACCTGAGATGTTGAACAGCAAAAAATAGGTGCAAAAGCTGACGGGGCGAATAGCCGCCCTATCCAGGTTCATCTCACGATCCTCCGACAGGTGCCATAAATTTTTCAATGTGCTGAGAAAGGGCAATGGGTTACAGTGGAATGAGGAATGCGTCGAAGCCTTGAGGAAATTGAAAGCATACCTATCTTCGCCACCACTACTGGCCAAAGCAAGTCTAGGCGAGCCCCTGCTGGTATATTTGGCCGTATCCGAGGTCGCCGTCACCGCAGTCTTGGTTCGTGAAAACGAAGGTACGCAATCTCCTATTTACTACATTAGCAAAACCTTAGTGGACGCCGAAACACGGTATCCACACCTTGAAAAATTAGCTTTGGCATTGGTCGTAGCTTCTCGGAAGCTCCGACCCTATTTTCAGTGCCACCCCATAAAAGTAGTGACGACCTTCCCCTTAAGAAGCATCCTACATAAGCCTGAGTTATCAGGCAGGCTCGCCGGATGGGCCATAGAGCTCAGCGAGCACGATATCTCATATCACCCAAGAAACGCCATCAAGTCGCAAGTACTTGCCGACTTTATAGCCGACTTCAGCGCAGAGATACTACCAAAGGCGGAACTAGAGGCACGTCATGCCCCCTCCAACACCGACCTATGGACTCTTTACACTGATGGCGCCGCTAATGCCTCGGGATCGGGACTCGGACTCGTTCTCGAGGTCCCCACGGGCGAAATAATTCGCCAGTCCATACGATGCCCCGAGATGACTAACAACGAGCCCGAGTACGAGGCTGTTATTGCAGGTATAAAACTAGCCATCAAGTATGGAGCTCGACGACTCATTCTCCATTGCGACTCCCAACTCGTGGTGAATCAGGTCACTAGGACTTACCAAATCAAGGAGCAGAGATTGCAAAAATACCAGTCAGAAATCCACAGATTAATGACTGAGTTCGACGAGTGCCGCTTCGAACAAGTTCCGAGGGCACGGAACGTTGAAGCAGACAGCCTAGCAAAATTGGCCGCAGCCACTAAAAACTTCAACAAAGAAAGCGTGGTCACCCTCCTCCATTCAGCCATTGATCACACTGAGGTACTCTCCTTAAATTTGACTTGGGACTGGCGCAACCAGTTTGTATCCTATCTGCAAGATGGAACACTCCCACCCGACAAAAAAGAAGCCAAGAAGCTCCGCGTACAGGCCGCCCGGTATTGCCTGATAAACCACGAGCTCTACAAAAGAATGTTTGGCGGACCCCTAGCCAAGTGCCTAGGGCCGCACCAAACGAGGCCAGTGCTCGAAGAGGTACACGAAGGTCACTGCGGCGCCCACACAGGTAACCGCGCCCTCGTGCGCTGCATAATACGAGCCGGCTATTATTGGCCAACTATGAAGAAAGACGCAGCAGAATATGTTCACCGATGCGAACAGTGCCAAAAGTATGCCCCCATGACTACACTACCAGGAGAACCACTCCACTCAGTCCACTTCCCATCGGCTTTCATCAAATGGGGAATGGACATAGTCGGTCCACTACCAGCGGGACGAGGAAAGGTACGATTTCTATTAGTTTTAACTGACTATTTTTCCAAGTGGGTGGAAGCAGGTGCGTACGCCCAAATACGCGAACAGGAAGTCATCACCTTCATATGGAAGAATATCATCTGCCGTTTCGGCATCCCCAAGGAAATCAGCTGCGACAACGGGCGACAGTTCATCGGCCAGAAAACAACAGAGTTCTTCGACAAATGGCATATTAAGCGAATACTCTCCACGCCATATCACCCCGCCGC
>NW_017700624.1:0-2148 GCF_001879085.1 Nicotiana attenuata | reverse complement strand
CCATGCGCATGTGTATTGATTACCGCCAGCTGAACAAGGTTACGGTGAAGAACCGTTATCCTTTGCCTCGCATTGATGATCTGTTTGACCAGCTTCAGGGCGCACAGGTGTTCTCTAAGATTGACTTGCGCTCAGGTTACCATCAGTTGAAGATTCGGGAGCCAGATATCCCGAAGACTGCTTTCAGGACTGGGTATGGTCATTACGAGTTCCTTGTTATGTCTTTTGGGCTGACTAATGCCCCGGCAGCTTTTATGCATTTGATGCACAGTGTATTCAGGCCATATCTTGACTCGTTCGTGATTGTTTTTATTGATGATATTCTGGTGTATTCCCGGAGTCGGGAAGATCATGAGCAGCATCTGAGGACCGTGCTACAGACCTTGAGGGAGAAAAAGTTATATGCAAAGTTCTCAAAATGTGAGTTTTGGCTGAGTTCTGTGGCATTCTTAGGCCATGTGATTTCTAGCGAGGGTATTCGGGTGGATCCGAGGAAGGTAGAGGCCGTGCAGAGTTGGCCCAGGCCGTCCTCAGCTACAGAGATTCGCAGTTTCCTTGGCTTGACAGGTTACTACCGTCGTTTTGTGGAGGGATTTTCATCGATTGCTGCCCCTATGACTAGATTGACCCAGAAGGGTGCCCCATTTCAGTGGACAGAGGAGTGCGAGGCGAGCTTTCAAAGGCTCAAGACAGCTTTGACTACAGCCCCTATCTTGATGTTGCCTACCGGTTCGGGGTCTTATACAGTTTATTGTGATGCCTCACGGGTTGGACTTGGAGCGGTGTTGATGCAGGACGGTAGGGTGATCGCCTACGCGTCCAGACAGTTGAAGGTGCATGAAAAGAACTACCCTGTCCACGACCTTGAGTTAGCTGCTATTGTTCACGCTTTGAAGATCTGGCGCCATTATTTGTACGGGGTGCCTTGTGAGATCTATACTGACCATCGGAGTTTGCAGCACTTGCTTAAGCAGAAGGACCTGAATATGCGTCAGAGGAGATGGTTAGAGTTGTTAAAGGATTATGATATTACTATTCTTTATCACCCGGGCAAGGCCAATGTGGTAGCGGATGCCTTGAGTCGCCGGGCAGAGAGTTTGGGAAGCTTGGCATATTTACCAGCTTCAGAGAGGCCTATGGCGATGGATGTTCAGGCCTTAGCCAGTCAGTTCGTGAGATTGGATCTTTCGGAGCCCAGTCGGGTTCTAGCCTGTGTGGTTTCCCGGCCTTCCCTATTTGACCGTATCAGGGAGCGGCAGTATGATGACCCTCATTTGCTTGTCCTTCAGGACAAGGTTCAGCGTGGTGATGCCAGAGATGTGACCATTGGAGATGACGGAGTATTGAGGATGCAGGGCCGGATTTGTGTGCCCAATGTTGATGGCCTTCGAGAGTTGATTCTAGCAGAGGCCCATAGCTCGCTATATTCCATCCATCCGGGTGCCGCGAAGATGTATCAGGACCTGAGGCAGCACTACTGGTGGAGGCGGATGAAGAAAGATATAGTTGGCTATGTGTCTAGATGCCTCAACTGCCAGCAGGTGAAGTACGAGCACCAGCGCCCGGGTGGGTTGCTCCAGCAGATAGAGATTTCGAAGTGGAAATGGGAGCGCATCACCATGGATTTTGTATCTGGACTTCCACGGACCTTGAGGAAGTTTGATTCCATTTGGGTTATTGTGGACCGGCTGACCAAGTCCGCTCATTTCATTCCTGTGTGTACCACTTATTCATCGGAGCGGTTGGCGGAGATTTATATCAGGGATATCGTCCGTTTGCATGGTATTCCAGTTTCAATCATTTCAGACAGAGGTACTCAGTTTACATCGCGGTTCTAGAGAGCTGTGCAGCAGGAGTTAGGCACTCGGGTGGAGTTGAGCACAGCATTTCACCCCCAGACGGACGGACAGTCCGAGCGCACTATTCAGATTCCTGAGGACATGTTCCGTGCGTGTGTGATTGAGTTTGGAGGGTCTTGGGATCATTTCTTGCCATTGGCGGAGTTTGCTTATAACAACAGTTATCAGTCCAGCATTCAGATGGCGCCGTATGAGGCTTTATATGGCAGGAGGTGTAGATCTCCGGTGGGTTGGTTTGAGCCGGGTGAGGCCAGGCTATTGGGTACAGAGATTGTTCAGGATGCATTAG
>NW_017700623.1:0-2148 GCF_001879085.1 Nicotiana attenuata | reverse complement strand
TTGAGAAGGGTTTCATTAGACCCAGTGTTTCGCCTTGGGGTGCGCCGGTGTTGTTTGTTAAGAAGAAGGATGGGTCAATGAGAATGTGTATTGATTATCAGCAATTGAACAAGGTTACAATCAAAAAATAAGTATCCGCTGCCGAGGATTGATTATTTGTTTGATCAGCTTCAGGGTGCCAAGGTATTTTCAAAGATTGACTTGAGATCTGGCTACCATCAGTTGAGGATTAGGACATCTGATGTCTCTAAGACAGCTTTTCGCACTCGGTACGGGCATTATGAGTTCTTGGTGTTGTCATTCGGGTTGACAAATGCCCCTGCAGCTTTTATGGACTTGATGAACCAAGTGTTCAGGCCTTATTTGGATTCGTTCGTGATAGTCTTCATTGATGATATTTTGATATATTCCCGCAGCCGGGAAGAGCACGAGCAGCATCTTAGAGTGGTTTTTCAGACCTTGAGGGATAGTCGGTTGTACGCCAAGTTTTCGAAGTGTGAGTTCTGGTTGAGTTCAGTTGCATTCCTGGGTCATGTGGTGTCAGCAGAGGGTATTCAGGTTGATCCGAAGAAGATTGAGGCAGTCAAGAACTGGCCTCGACCAGCATCAGCTACAGAGATCCGGAGTTTCTTGGGATTGGCAGGCTACTATCGTCGTTTCGTAGAGGGATTTTCATCTATCGCAGCCCCGATAACCAGGTTGACCCAGAAGGGTCCCCAGTTCAGATGGTCGGATGAGTGCGAAGCGAGCTTTCAGAAGCTCAAGACAGCTCTGACTACGGCACCGGTGTTGGTTTTGCCCACAGGTTCAGGGCCTTATACAGTTTATTGTGATGCATCTCGTATTGGACTTGGTGCGGTGTTGATGCAGGATGGCAAGGTCATTGCCTATGCTTCGCGGCAGTCGAAGGTTCATGAGAAGAACTATCCGGTTCATGATTTGGAGCTGGCAGCCATTGTTCATGCGTTGAAGATTTGGAGGCATTATCTGTATGGCGTGGCATGTGAGGTGTTCACGGATCACAAGAGTCTTCAGTATTTGTTCAAGCAAAAGGAGTTGAATTTGAGGCAGGGGAGGTGGTTGGAGTTGTTGAAGGAATATGATCACCATCTTACATCATCCGGGAAAGGCCAATGTGGTGGCCGATGCTTTGAGTAGGAAGTCAGCCAGTATGGGCAGTTTAGCTTATATTCTAGTCGGTGAGAGACCGCTTCCTTGGATGTTCAGGCTTTGGCCAATCAGTTCGTGAGGTTGGATGTTTCTGAGCCCAGTCGTGTGTTAGCTTGCACAGTCGCTCGTTCTTCATTATTGGAGCGTATCCGAGATCGGCAGCATGATGATCCCCATTTGTGTGTCCTTAGAGACACGGCGCAGCACGGAGGTGCCAAGCAGGTTACCCTAGGTGATGATGGAGTTTTGAGATTGCAGGGTCGAGTTTGTGTGCCTAATGTGGATGGTCTTCGAGAGTTGATTTTAGAGGAGGCCCACAGCTCCCGGTGCTCTATTCATCCGGGCGCCGCAAAGATGTATCAGGACTTGCGGCAGCATTATTGGTGGAGAAGAATGAAGAAGGATATCATTGCACATGTGGCTCGGTGTTTGAATTGTCAGAAGGATAAGTACGAGCATCAGAGGCCCGGTGGTGCATTTCAGAAGATTGAGATTCCTGAGTGGAAGTGGGAGCGTATTACTATGGACTTCGTTAATGGACTCCCACGGACTCAGAAGAAGTTCGATGCAGTATGGGTCATTGTTGATAGGCTGACCAAGTCAGCACATTTCATTCCTATGGCAGTCTCATATTCTTCCAAGAGGTTAGCTGAGATCTATATCCGGGAGATTGTTCGTCTTCATGGTGTGCCCATGTCTATCATTTCGGATCGAGGTACACAGTTTACCTCACATTTCTAGAGAGCAGTTCAGTGAGAGTTGGACACACGGGTTGAGTTGAGCACAACATTTTATCCTCAGACGGACGGGCAGTCCGAGCGGACTATTCAGATTTTGGAGGATATGCTCCGAGCTTGTGTCATTGACTTTGGAGGATCGTGGGATCAGTTTTTGCCTTTAGCAGAGTTTGCCTACAACAACAGCTACCAGTCGAGTATTCGGATGGCTCCCTATGAGGCTTTATATGGTAGACGGTGT
>NW_017700622.1:0-2148 GCF_001879085.1 Nicotiana attenuata | reverse complement strand
CGCGTATAAGGAAGCGTGAACATATATATTTAAACCAAAAATAGATTAAAATAAGGAAAAAAAGAAAAAGAAAAATGCAAACATAAATTAAAAGTGAAAGAAGAGTGCTTCTTCTCTTTCACGTTCTGGCCCCCCCCCCCCACCCTCTTCTTTATCTTCATGGTATCCCTCCTCCCCCATTTTAACCCAAAAAATCATTTGCAACATAGCCCTCCTCCGCCACCTCTTCATCAATCAATAGCATCCCTAGACATCCGAAATCATCGCTAGTATTAAACAACTTAGTTTTGGTAAGGGTAAAATTTTCCTTTACCCCACACCTACCCCTATTCCTACCTTAAACGTTTTTAAGATGAGTCTTTGCAAAGAAAATAAATAAAAATAGTGGAAGAAGATCGGTGATGGAATATGTTTACGACAAGTTTATCTGTAGCGAAATTTCAAAAGTTTTGGGTGAAGTTTTTGGTGATGATAGTCTTTTGGTTGGTTATTTCTAATGGCATGTGCTTTTGGTCGTTAGGCAATTTTACGATTTGGGGCTAAATACAGAAAATTTTATGAGTTTATTCTCTTGATTATTTGTAACCTAACATTATTTTGAAGGTGTTGGTAAAGGTAAAGGAAATGGTGGGGAATAAAGAAGGTGGCAGAGGAGATGGTGGAATGATTTTATTGGGATGTTTTAGGGTGGTGTAGGGTTTTGAGTAGTAGGAAAGGTGATGTCCGGGGTGCTGAGCCAAAATGACAAACTTGCCAGATTCTGAACCTGGTCGAGCTCTTCCTGGAACTTTAGCAATTTTCTTTCAAGCCGGGATACATTTTCCTTAGGAACTTGAGTACCATGACCATTAGTGACCTCTACCCGTTCAGTGGAATTCTCCTTTCTGACGCTGTTCGAATCTTCCATCTTGCCTTTGTTCTTGTTCTTAACAGGACTTTAGAGGAGGAGTGGGTGGAGGGCCCCTGGATCTCGTGGAATAATATGATGTTGCCAGAGTGCATGAACTAACCTTTGGGGAGGGAAATATAACAAAAGTAAAACAAAGGTAACAAGTTAGTGAGGATTATAAAAAGCATTGCGATATTTAAACACATAGTGCAGAATGTAAACCGTGTCCTAATTTGAGGACCTCTTTGTGCCTGAGGTAGTCCTAGCGACAAATTGATTTGGAGAACATAGAATGCTAAAATGCCTCATTTTATTGATAAAAAACGTAGAAGCATCCCAAATCAACACTAAATAACAGGTAATAAAAGTCGCTAGTGGCCATTGGCCTTATTACATATAATAAAAAGAAGAAAACACCTATCTATTTGGTCCCAGAAGGACCTTCCCCAGATTCGGCATCCCTGGCTCAATCGAACAGCTTCCCCAGCTCGCGAAGTCCCAGCAAAAGGTAGGCTCTGGCTAGATATCCGCCTTCGTTTCCTTCAGCACTTTGGCAGTCTTCGACCCTCTTGATAAATTTCTTCTCCAACTCTACTATGCCTCGCTCCAAGTATCCCAGTCGCTTGTTGGCACGGACAGCCATGTCCTTCCACTCCTCGATCAACATTTGATTGGCTTCTTGTATCTCACGGTGCTCGCTTTTGCACTCCCGGATCCTCTTGCGCAGTTGGTTGTATTTGACCTGTGCCTCGGCTTTTTCATCTATGATCCTGTGACCTCGAACAAATCAAGGCTGGCCCAGTCCATCATGCTTATCCTCCAACCAGCCTGAATAGTAGGGCGCACAACCAGCATGGTATCTATCTGGCTCGATGGTATCCCTCCCCATGACGATCTTGCAGTGCCACATATGCTGAGCTTGGCACTTGTATGGACTACCATCATCTTGGAAGTCAGCCCGGAAGTGACTCATCTTGTCAACCCTGGGTACAACCTGTGTCCTACCCGCTTGCGTCATAACCCAGAGAGGGACGTAAGGGTACGTTCATCTCAGCCCAATCAATATCAGAAAAGGCGCATCTCTGGATCGGGCGATGAATTCCTTGGTCGGAAACCACTCGAACATCCATTGTACTTGCTCCTCGGTCAAATTATCAAACAGTTCGAACCATCCTTTCGCATCCTCTGGTTGAGCAAACATATCAGGGATATAATTCATCCGCTTTGGGTGATGGAAAGCGATGTGATCGTTCCAGTCC
>NW_017700621.1:0-2148 GCF_001879085.1 Nicotiana attenuata | reverse complement strand
AATTAAAAAACTCTCTTCCATTATCAGATCTTAACACTTTCACATTCATGTCAAACTAAGTCTTTACCATTGTAAGAAAATCTTTTAACACTGTTACAACTTCACATTTAGATTGTAGCAAGCACACCCAGGTATATCTACTAAAGTCATCCACAATTGTAAGGAAATAGTGTTTCCTATCATATGTGGGCAGCTTGTGAGGACCCCAAACATCAAGATGAATAAGCTGAAAAATACACTCAGTCTTACTGCTGCTGAGAGGAAATTTCAATCTACTTTGCTTAGCTGAAGGACATACTTCACAATTATGTTATAAACTATCCACTACTTTATTCTTCAAGGCAGGAATATGCTTCATTGCCATTATTAATGGATGTCCCAATCTCATATGCCAAAGATTGCACTCATCAGTGTCTTTTGTGACCAATGCTGCTACTAGCTTGTCTCTCTATTTCAGAATATAAAGTCCACAATTCTCTCTACCAATCCCCATCACCTTCCCATTGTAAAGGCTCTGCAATACACAAAAATCAGGGAAGAATAGAGCACAACACAGCAGCTCCTTAGTCAGTTTGGAAACTGACAGTAGATTGAACTTAAAATCTGGAACATACAACACATCTTTTAGTTCATATCCCTATAGAATTGAAGTATTTCCTTTGTGTGTTACTGAACATTTGCTACCTGTTGGAACCTGCACTCTATGATTCTTGTGTTGCTCAATCTTCTCTATGTTAGATAAAATTTCTTTATGACATGTGATATGGTGAGATGCTCCTGTGTCTACTACCCATTCACATAAAGATGCATCAGACAACAATGTGGTTATACCTGCCATTAGTGTATGACAATCACCCGTAGGTGTTTTGTTTAGAAGCTCCAGTATCTATTTGTATTGACCTTCAGTGAACTGTTGTCCCATCTGTTGGCCATGAAATGAGCTTGTAGTTTCTTCTGTCATCATGTTAGCATAAGTTCTGTTTCCTTGTCCTTGTTATTTCTTCTTGCTCTTGAATTCAGGAGGATATCCTATAATCTTCTAACAATTTTCCTTGAGGTGTCCTTTATACCCACAGTGTTCACAAACAATCCCAATCTTCTTACCCTTATATCCTTGATTCTGTCCTGCCATCATAGTTAAGGATTCCCTATTTATCTCAGGCACACTTAGTTCACGCTGGCTTTCTTCTTGAATGACCAAAGCATAGGCTTGATTACAGTCTATACTGGTGTCTTAAGCAATATCTGACTTCTCAAATGACTACGAAGTCGTGATGGCGCCTACTAATGGGAGCTAGGCAAGCCAAATTTTAATTATTTGTCCATTAATAATCTAGTCCATTTTAACAATTTACGACAATAATACAAAAGCAACGACATTCAATATTAAGCGGAAGTCTTAACATTTTATAACAACTGAATAGAAATACGGAAAGTTCAACAAATTCCTCTACCTAAGACTGGTGTCACTGTACTCACGAACTGCTAAGAATACTACATACAAACGTCTGAAAGAGAACATAAGTTGTTTGTCTCAATTACAATGAGATAACAGATAAAAGTAAAGGATAGAGGAGACGCCGGGCCTGCGGACGCCTGCAAGGCTACCTTGGGTCTCGCTGAAATGAAGCCTACTCCCACACTACTGCTGCTGCTGCTCGAAACCTAGATCTGTGCAAAATAGCACAGAGTGTAGTATCAGCACAACCGACCCCATGTGCTGGTAAGTGTCTGTCCTAACCCCGGCGAGGTAGTGACGAGGCTAGGACCAGACTCCAGATAAACCTGTACAGATATATATATAAGTACAACGGAAAAATAGCAAGAAAATAACAATTTAAGCTGGGGAATGAAGCATGCTTCAGGGGTAACAGATAGAAACAAAATATCAGGAATAGTGGTACGTACATCTACAGTTTAACTTCTAACAATAATGAAAAGATAAGACAACTTTCATATTCAACTCATCTTGTTGCAGGCGTGCAACCCGATCCCATTTCTCAATATCTCGTGGTAGGCGTACCACCCGCTCCCATTTCAATATCACTCGTGGTAGGCGTACCAACCGCTCCCATTTCAGTATCACTCGTGGTAGGCGTACCACCCGCTCCCACTTCAATATCACTTGTGGTAGGCGTACCACCCGCT
>NW_017700620.1:0-2149 GCF_001879085.1 Nicotiana attenuata | reverse complement strand
GGTACTTCAGGTGGTCGTGGCTCTCAGCCGTAGTCTTCTGATCAGCAGCTTTTCAGTTCGCCATCAGCACCCATCAGCGCACCACCACTCCGCTATTCTCAGCAGCCGAGGGCTTGTTACACGTGTGGCGACACGAGGAAACTTGCTAGGTTTTGCTCTCGAGCTTCAGAAAGCTCTCAGCAGCAGGGTCCTCGCCCTATGATTCAGGCATCAAGTGATCCACAGGCCGCCCAGCCAGCTAGAGGCGGGGGTAGAGGCCATGAGGTGGAGGTAGGGACCATATAGGTGGAGCTCGGACCGCCAAAGGTAGAGGCCAGCCAGCAGCCGATCATCCCAGAGATATGGTTCAGGGAGGTGGGGCCCAGCCCCGGTGTTATGCTCTTCCAGCCAGGCCAGAGGTTGAGTCTTGAGATGCAGTCATTACAGGTACTATTCTGGTCTGTGATAGGGATGCTTCAGTGCTATTTGACCCTGGGTCTACGTATTCATATTTGTCGTCCTATTTTGCACCCTACTTGGTTATGCCTAGTGATGCCTTGGGTGTTCCTGTATATGTATCTACACCAGTGGGTGTTTGTATAGTGGTCGACCGAGTTCATCGTTGCTGTGTGGTAGTGTTTGAGGGTCTTGTGACCCGTGTTGATTTATTGCTCTTAGACATGGTGGATTTCGATGTTATATTAGGGATGGATTGGTTGTCCCAGTATCATGCTATCTTGGATTGTCACGCCAAGACCCTGACCTTGGCTTTACCAGATTTACCCCGTTTGGAGTGGCGAGGGACCCCAGGTCATGCCACTCGTAGTGTTATCTCATATGTGAAGGCTCGACGCATGGTCGAGAAGGGGTGTTTAGCTTATCTGGCGTATATTCGCGATTCCAGCACAGAGGTCCCTTCTATTGATTCTGTTCCTATTGTTCGGGAGTTCCCCGAGGTTTTCCCTTCAGACCTGCCAGGTATGCTGCCCGACAGGGATATTGATTTTTGTATTGACCTGGCTCCGGGCACTCAGCCCATTTCCATTCTGCCGTATTGCATGGCCCCACCAGAGTTGAAAGAGTTAAAGGATCAGTTGCAGGATTTGCTTGAGAAGGGTTTCATCAGACCCAGCGTTTCGCCTTGGGGTGCGCCGGTGTTATTTGTGAAGAAAAAGGATGGTTCGATGAGGATGTGCATTGATTACCGGCAATTGAACAAAGTGACGATTAAGAACAAGTATCCACTGCCGAGGATTGACGATACGTTCGACCAGCTTCAGGGTGCAAGGGTATTTTCAAAGATAGACTTGAGATCTGGCTACCACCAGTTGAGGATTAGGGCATCCGATGTCCCTAAGACTGCATTCCGCACTCGGTACGGGCATTATGAGTTCCTGGTCATGTCGTTTGGGTTGACCAATGCCCCAGCAGCATTCATGGAGTTGATGAACCGAGTGTTCAGGCCATATTTGGACATGTTCGTGATAGTCTTTATTGATGATATTTTGGTGTACTCCCGCAGCCAGGAGGAGCACGAGCAGCACCTTAGGGTGGTTCTTCAGACTCTGAGGGATAGTTAGTTATATGCCAAGTTCTCCAAGTGTGAGTTCTGGTTGAGTTCGGTTGCATTTTTGGGTCACGTTGTATCAGCAGAGGGTATTCAAGTGGACCCGAAGAAGATAGAGGCGGTCAAGAACTGGCCTCGACCAGCATCAGCTACAGAGATTCGGAGTTTCTTGGGGTTAGCGGGCTACTATCGTCGGTTCGTGGAGGGGTTTTCATCTATTGCAGCCCCGATGACCAGATTGACCCAGAAGGGTGCCCAGTTCAGATGGTCAGATGAGTGTGAGGCGAGCTTTCAGAAGCTCAAGGCAGCTCTGACTACGGCACCGGTATTGGTTTTGCCCACAGGTTCAGGGCCTTACACAGTCTATTGTGATGCTTCCCGTATTGGGCTTGGTGCAGTATTGATGCAGGATGGCAGAGTCATAGCCTATGCTTCGAGGCAGTTGAAGATCCACGAGAAGAATTATCCGGTTCATGATCTAGAGTTGGCAGCCATCGTTCATGCTTTGTAGATTTGGAGGCATTATTTATATGGCGTGATGTGTGAAGTGTACACTGATCACAAGAGTCTCCAGTACCTGTTCAAGCAGAAGGAGTTGAATGT
>NW_017700619.1:0-2149 GCF_001879085.1 Nicotiana attenuata | reverse complement strand
GTACCGACTAAGAAAAATATACGAATAAAATAATAAAAGATAGAAGGGAGAGATCAAGGCTGCGAACGCCATGCAGCTACCTCGACACTCCCAGATAATTGCTGCTCAGCTAACAAGCCCTCACTCACCCTTTGGTGTACCTGGATCTGCACACAAGGTGCAGGGAGTATTGTGAGTATTTCCAACTCAGAAAGTAATAAATATAAATAAGGTCTGAGGATAAGAAATCCTAAATAAACACAAAGTAAAGCTAAAAATACAACAACGTGGACCAATAGCATTAAACAGTAAACAATACAGTTAGAATAAACTCACAACAGATGAAGAAATAAATAACAATTAAATATGCAATGCAACACATAAACTGGTACCTCCAGTACCCCGCTGCGGCCGTGCAGCCCGCTCCATTTATTTAACGTCGACGGCGCTCACTGGGGGTGTGCAAACTCCGGGAGGGGCCCCTTACGGCCCAAGCGTAATAATAAGCCATCTCGTGGCATCAAACAGACCCTTGGCCTCGTATCAATATCATTATAATACTGTTGCGGCGTGCAGCCCGATCCCATACTCAGTCACAAAATCACACAATAGTATAAAAATATTCAACCCAAACTTCAATTAAAAATATTAACTTAATTTCTAATTTAAGAAAATGGCTGAGATTTCAAACACAGTATTAAATACCAGGACTGAGTTTAATATTTATAATATGGTAAGAAACCATTAAAATAATCCCTGAAAGATTTGAGTAGTTGGCACGAAGCCCAATTATGACAATTAATCCATTTTTATAAGGATATTACAAATCTACAATCAAATAGGTACCAATTTTATTAAGCGGGACGGACCAAGTCGCAATCCCTGACGGTGCTCTACCCCACGCCCGTTATCCGGCGTGCAAGTCACCTCACATAGCACTACGTTATGCAAATTCGGGGTTTCAAACCCTCAACACAGCATTTACATTTATTACTAACCTCAAGCCGACCAAGGTCCTAGCTTGCTATGCCCTTGCCTTTCGAATTCACCTCTTCGTGCGTCGAATCTGACCAAAACCACAACGAATACGTCACAATATGCTAAGGGAATATAACCCAATCGAAAAGACTCGAAAAACATCGAAAATCACGAAGTTGGCAAAACCCGAGCCCCGGGCCCACTTCTCGAAAAATTAGAAAATTCACATCACCGGATTCCTTATCTCGCCACGAGTCCATGCATATAAAGAACACCAAAATCGGAGTCCAAATGACCCCTCAAATTCCCATTTTTGTTCTCTTAGGTTTCAAGCCCTAAACCACCATTTTTTACCTTAATTCCTTGAGTTTTCAATGTAATTTCATGTATTTGCATGATAAAATTGTGTTCTAAGTCCATGAATGCTTACCTGATCGAAGTCCTTGAATTTCCTCTTCAAAATCGCTCAAGAACACCCTAAGTCCGAAGTTAAAATATGAAACCCTTTCGAAAATTCGCGAAGGGAAATAAAACCATATCTAACCAGTTATTTCCGCTTCTGCGACTACTGCATTTGCGGAAATATTCCGCTTCTGCGATTGCACATCCGCTTCTGCGGGCTCGCTTGTGCGAAAAGGGTTCCGCTTCTGCGGAACTACCCTACTAAGCCATGGACCGCTTTTGCGACCCTCCATACGCTTCTGCGGTCCATTTCCGCAGAAGCGAGAATATCAGGTACCAGCTAAAACCTGCAATTCCTCAACTCCAATTTCATCCATCTATTGCGTATGTGCATTGACTATCGCCAGTTGGACAAAGTTACAGTGAAGGACCACTATCCTTTGCCACGTATTGATGATCTTCTTGACCAGTTACAGGGTGCACGAGTGTTTTCTAAGATTGACTTGAGCTCAAGTTACCATCAGTTGTAGATTCGGGAGCCAAATATCCCGAAGACTGCTTTCAGGACTCGGTATGGTCATTACGAGTTCCTTGTTATGTCAATTAGGCTGACCAATGCCCTATCAGCCTTTATGCATTTGATGCATAGTGTGTTCCGGCCATATCTTGACTCGTTCGTGATTGTCTTTATTGATGATATTCTGGTGTATTCCCGGAGTCGTGAAGATCATGAGCAGCACCTGAGGACAGTGCTTCAGACCTTGAGAGAAAACGAGTTATATGCTAAGTT
>NW_017700618.1:0-2150 GCF_001879085.1 Nicotiana attenuata | reverse complement strand
TGCACCTTTCTCCTTATTTCATTAGTTCCACTCAAAAGCCAAACCAACCACCCCACACTTTAACTTTTACAAAGTTCATAAACAATTCAAGTGCTCATGAGAGGTTACAATGGTTCAAATAGATGGTTAATTCGAACAAATGGGTAAGGCTTGTAATGTGGTTGCCAAAGAAACAGGATTACAGGCTCAAAGGGGTTAACTACGATACATAACAATTAGACGGGTAAAATATACATATCTGGCTCAACAAAGAAATGCCTATATCACTTCCTAGACTGAATAAAACTACTATTTCGCTTTGCAAACACACGGGGCAAGTTCTAGGCATCAAATGCAATGCACAGAATATCACAAAACCTTACACACACATGGCACATAACTCACTCAGGATTGGATTCATAGACACTCTAGTCAAAGCAGTTAAGCAAAGTTAAGATAATACAATTTAAGGTACTTCTACAAGAGTCAAAAACTGAGCATAAGCGTCACAACCAAAGTACTCATTATTCTCAAGGCATAACAAAGTCAAGAGATATTGCTTCAATTCAAAACACAACACAATGGCTCCTATTCCTAAAAAAAAAAAAATAACTACACCCGGTTCAAACAAGACCCTTGGAAAAGAACCGCGGCACAAAGAAAAACCAAGGGGGAATTATTACACTACCTAACAAAAGAAAATCTTTTTTTTTAGACTTAAATCCCTCAAGAAAATTGTCTAATAGATCCATCGTCGGGAAAAGTCCAATCTTTTTTTAAAAAAATTATTAACTAACACAACTAAATAGCATAGAAAGTCACCCAGACGATCTCCTCACCCCACACTTAAAATTTTGCATTGTCCCCAATGCACACCATAACTAATAAAAAGGGTAAAAGAGACTCCCTGGTAGGCCAAAGGCCGAAGCACTACAGCTCATGGGGTACTCATACTTCTCCCCAGCTTGGTCCTTCGTGCGGGTACCTCACAGTTAGTTCCAACCATTTGGTTTGCTGTTGCATTCTTCCAATACCTTTGCTTTCCATGCTCCTAGAAAATAAAAAAAATTGACACTACAAAAATAATATAATTAAAAAAATAAAAATAAAAAAAATAAATAAAAGAAAGCAATAAAGCTGGGTTGCCTCCCAACAAGCGCTTGATTTAATGTCGCGGCACGACGTGAATCACTTTCGGCCTCCACTTTGAACTTATGAATCGGACCCCAAGTTTTGATTCTGCTCTATGATCATGCTCCTGGGGTGGTGGAACGAATCTGACTGGCCCAATAAAATAATATAGTATTCTGCACTTCTTGGCCTTTATATGAGGTGTGTAATCCCGACTTTCTGGCAAGAAGAATTCCAGAATGTAAGCACTTTGTTCCTCATTCCTTGACTCCTCAAATGGCTCGGACGACTCTATTTCCATATCATCATCTAAATACAATGTGGAAAAATGCTTGGAGTGAGGACCAATGCGCTCAACTACATGAACAATGGGACTATCTACATTCTCAACACTAATGACAATAGAGTCAACTAAATATGTATCCTCAATATCCTTGGTTGACTCTAGTATCTCTTCTACAACATCGACATCCTCAAAATCTAGTGTGATTGATTGTTGGTGTTCTACTCTAGCCTCCTCCTCTAGCTCATCAATTTCTGTATCTAATTCACGCTCTTCTTGGATACTATTCACAATAGTGGCTTGTTGAGCATTAAAAGCTTCAACCAGTTGACTCATATGAACTTTCAAGTTGTGAATAGTTTCCTCCTGCCTTTCTATCCGCAGTAGTAATTTACTCTGTTGTTCCAAAATGCACTTTAACATATCTTCGAGCTTCTTTAGGTCAGCTTCCCTAGGTTCTTTGTTCCTATTAACTTCACCAGAAAAAGAAGAACCAATCAAAGTAAGGGGTTGGGGGAAGGTAAGAAATATAAGCACAACCGTGAAAGTCACCATCTTGACCACCACACATATCACACACATTCCACACATAAGATTGAGTTGGTGCACAAAACTCGCTCTCAGGAATATTTTGATAATTTTGCCCTAGGTGGTTTCCTTCACAATATGCATAAGGAGGATCAAAAGTAGAATTACCAACAACAAAATTCTCATAATTCCATGATGTCATGTTTCTCAAATAAACAAATAAAACTAA
>NW_017700617.1:0-2150 GCF_001879085.1 Nicotiana attenuata | reverse complement strand
GATCACCCCTGTGAAGCTTCATCTTTGACTTGGCTGAACTTACAATACCCAATGGATCTAATACGATGAGGAACAACGGAGTTCAAGCTCAGACTGGAGTTATTCAGGAATCCATTAACGTGCTGAGCAGAGCATTTCATGAGGTCATATGCTAAGAGACACAGAAGGTTACAACTAAAGATACTGACATGGTTAATCATTATGGGGACATCAATTATTAGACAAATAAGGCATAGGGGTAACTTGTACATTGGCAATAGGAACCACTAAGGAGGAATACCTAAGTACGCGAACCACTCGTTTCCTAGAGTGTAGGGAAAATCAATTTATCAAAGATGAGAACACTCTGGCACCTTGAATGCGATATGGGACTCAAAATACGTAAAGTTGAGTTACACTCCTGACATTAGCTGACACAAGGAATCTATGCTATAAGACCATGAGGATGAAAATGAAGTTAAACACTTATGAGGTTATCATAATTCAAGCAGCTTAACCTTCCCTGACAATTGACCCTATATCAGAGAACTAAATGTATGACAACTTTCCTTCTAAATCAATATGCTCATGATATGTGCAAAAATCTGAAGGTATCTAATCTCACCCCCATTCACAAGTAAAACCACATAGCTCGGACATCTAAATGTTGGGATGAAATCATGTACTGGTTAGAGGCATCCTAATGGTTAACATGATGTTCCGGGGAGAAAGAAAAATGGCACTCCTATTCACCCAAGGAGGAGTAATACCAAGGGTAACAAAACTCCCCTCTCATGATAATGATATAATCAATTATTCTAGAAGCCGAGTGAGAAGAAAGCCATGTGACCCAACTAATCCGACCCATTTAAGACTTTTGAAAAAGGTATACACCTTGGTTTGAAATCATGGCAATTGAATGTCGAACTTTAAGGAAAATCATTACTTTTGAAACCCATGAGACAAGCCCTCGTAGTCTTAGAAAAATAATTAACAATGGCGAGAAGGTACTTAAAACCATTACGAGTTGGTATAAGACAAGACCTCAAAGTACCCATATGGATAAGTTCGAAAGAATGAGACATCTTAATGCATTTATCGAGGGGAAGTAACCTGGGTTATCTAGTCACAGGGACAAGCAGAGCAGGTAAATGATCGTTAGAAGAGCATCTTCAAGGAGTACCAGCATTATTTATTTATTCTAACAAAAGGAATATGTCCCCACCCTTGATGCTATAAGACTTTCTCTTGTGATGCCATGAAATAAAAATGAGTTTTACACTGAGAGTTATCAGATGAAAATAGATGGTAAGGCAGCACAACTAAGAGCACCACTTGGAATCAACAAGCTTAAACAGAGTTGAAGACATTAGAAGTCTGTCGAAAAGGGGAAATTTACCCACTCTCGGGGTGCTTGTAGAGTACATAAAAGTAGGGTTAATTAAATTAGATCATATCGTTGGATAACTAGTCGAGACATCGAGGTAATATCGCATCGAAGATTACGGGCACACAACACACGATGCAAGACAACTGAAAAGAAAGGAAAAGAGCCTTATGGAAGTAACCTTTACATCGTAACCACTAGGAACGGTGGTAATTTAAAGCGATCATAAGAAGCTAAAGAAGGTCTATCTATGTAGTCACGTGATGTATAGCTCCAGAATTCAAGAATCCCATTACATTTAGCAACTCTACTTCATAATGAAGCACTACAACACACTTCTATGCAACCAGCTGTTACGAGTCATATTGGGAGACGTCATAAGGCATGATCGAGAGAAAGGCTTTTACATATGAATGTGTCACTAGGTGTATTTCTCCTTTGTCAATCCAAAACCTATAGGCGAGAGTTAGTCTGATGAGCAGATCGTTGGACTAGCACATGTGTGGATAATCCATTATCGAGAGGAGATCATTCGATCCTAGCAATTGCGACATGCTAACAACCCTTGATGACATTGAAGTAATATGGGAACCCAATGAGATAGTATGGAATAATCATGGAGGGTTTGCTGATGTTCTTAATGAGTTCCTCATAGATTTTAACTTGAGAACTACCCAGATGCTAATGAAAGACAATTATAACATGGGAACTGGCGTTGTGCTATAATAACCCCCAAGGGTGTGCTTGGTCTTGGCGGAGAGCCTAGTAAGGGTCCTTACGAGAC
>NW_017700616.1:0-2150 GCF_001879085.1 Nicotiana attenuata | reverse complement strand
CTCAGGTACCTAATTGAGAAAAAGGAGTCTAAGCCGCGCCTGATTCGTTGGGTGCTGCTGTTGCAAGAATTCGACCTCAAAATTCGTGACCGTAAGGGCACAGAAAATCAAGTCGCTGATCATCTATCACGACTTGAAGGAGCTGAAAAATCAGTCGAGGTCGAAGAGATTCTGGAAACCTTTCCAGACGAGCAGCTGCTCGCAGCTAGCCTTGAGGATGCGCCATGGTATGCAGATTTTGCAAACTACCTGGCTTGCGGTATAGTTCCATATGACCTTTCATCTGTCCAAACGAAAAATTTATTTCGTGATTGCCGTATGTATTATTGGGATGAACCTCATTTGTTTCGAATATGTGTTGATAACATTATCCGGAGGTGTGTCCCCGAGATAGAAGAATCTTCGATTTTGCAGGCTTGTCACGCATCAGCACATGGAGGACATTTTGGAGGGGTCAGAACAGCTGCGAAAGTGCTCGAGTCCGGATTCTTTTGGCCAACTGTGTTTAGAGATGCGCACCTCTAGGTAAAGGGTTGCAATGAATGCCAGAGGACGGGAAACATTTCCCGTCGCTATGAGATGCCAATGAAACCAATTCAGGAGGTAGAGGTGTTTGATGTGTGGGGGATTGACTTTATGGGTCCGTTTGTCAGCTCATTTGGCAATAAGTATATCCTTGTTGCTGTGGAATACGTGTCTAAATGGGTAGAGGCGGCAGCATTGCCCACAAATGATGCAAGAGTGGTGGTCGGATTTCTGAAAAAGAACATATTCACCCGGTTTGGGACACCAAGAGCGATCATCAGTGACGGAGGCACTCACTTCTGCAATAGAGCCTTCGAGAAATTACTTGCTAAGTATGATGTACGCCACAAGGTGGCTACTCCTTACCATCCGCAGACCAGTGGACAGGTTGAAGTGTCCAACAGGGAGATAAAGAGTGTACTAACGAAGACTGTGAATGCCACACGAACTGATTGGGCAAAGAAGCTTGATGACGCACTCTGAGCCTATAGAACTGCGTTCAAAACACCAATAGGTATGTCACCATACAAGTTGGTATTTGGGAAGGCCTGTCACCTGCCTGTGGAGCTAGAACATCGAGCTTGGTGGGCACTGAAGCAATTGAACATGGATCCTGAAGTAGCTGGACAAAATTGACTGACAGAGTTGCATGAGCTGGAAGAATTTAGATACCAAGCCTTTGAAAGCATGAGGCTCTACAAGGAAAGAATGAAGAAGATGCATGACAAGCACATCGTGGACGGAGACTTTAAACCCGGTGACAAGGTATTATTGTATAATTCACGGTTGACATTGTTTCCGGGTAAGTTAAAGTCCCGATGGTCAGGACCATTTAGAGTGGTGCAAATGTTTGCAAGTGGAATAGTTGAGATCGAGTCGGAAGATGGGACAAACAAGTTCTCAGTCAATGGGAAAAGGTTGAAACATTACCTTGGAATAGCTGAAGAAAAAGGGGATACAGTGGTGACTAATTTAAAAGAACCCCAGTATGCGAATAAGGAGTAAGGACTCAACTACTTGCGTCGTGCCGCGACGTTAAATCAGGCGCTGAGTGGGAGGCAACCCACGAATGTGTTGTAAGTGTAGTATGTAATATCATAAAAAAAAAAAGAGGTTGAGCGAATCTTGCGCTCATGCTGCATCGTGCCACGACGTTAAATCAGGCGCTTCATGGGAGGCAACCCACGATAGTAGAATTTCTAACATGTTGTATATATGCAGGTTAGTGCGGAGGACTTTGAATCACGAGCCTGGGCATAACATGAGTAAGGTAGGCATTAAAAGAGGTAAAAATAGTGCCTAAGGGGCAAAACAATGAAAAGAACAGCGAAATTGGCATTCAGGAACAGGTCCACCGCGGTCGCGGCGTAACCGCGGTCGCGGCGTAACCGCGGTGGGACCGCGGTAGAGGACCCTCTCTGAAGTTGGTTCACTGCGGTCGCGGCGTAACCGCGGTGGAGGACCCTCTCTGAAGTTGGTTCACCGCGGTCGCGGCGTAATCGCGGTCAGGGACCCTCTCCGAAGTTGGTCCACCGCGGTCGTGGCGTAACCGCGGTACGACCGCGGCAGTTTGGGCCAGGCCCAGGTACGTTTTGCAATTAAATTTTTTTATTTTCTTCCCCCCC
>NW_017700615.1:0-2150 GCF_001879085.1 Nicotiana attenuata | reverse complement strand
AACGGCGGAGTATCGTGCAAGTAGCGCCGCAAGGTGCCGTGCGCATGGGGCGAAGCTCAGTACATGTCGATTGCCATCGGTTGTTGCGGGCAACATCGGGAGGCAACATCGCTCGTGGCGGCTGATGGCTTTTGGCAACAGAACGGCAAAGCACCGTGCAAGTAGCGCCGCAAGGTGCCATGCGCATGGGGCGAAGCTTAGTAAGTTGCCGATTGCCATCGGTTGTTGCGGGTTGTGTCTGGCATTGCTCCAACCCCCTATTCGTGCTTTGCGGGGCTTGTCTTGGCTTTGCAACGTTGGCATCGGCAACAACACATGGCTGCGCGTCGCGTGTTGGGGCTGTTGTTGGCTTGCATCGGCGAGGCAAGTGTACGTGCGGCACATGAGTGGTGTTCGGCTTGTGTGGCTAGGTTGGATCCCTGCTTGAGCAGCGACGTCCTAGCCCGCATGCCATCTCAGTCATGGCACAAGCACAAATTAGGCTTGTTCGGCGTTGGTTTTCTGTGTTGCATACCTAATGCCAAGGCATTAGCAAGCACAATCGGTTGCCTTTCGCCCCTCGCGTTCGACGTGCGGGGTGAACCAAAAGCTGCAGTTGTGTCCCAAGTCGTCCTTGCTTCACCCTGCGATGGCTTGGTCCATGACTAGTATGCTCGGACTCTCGGATTCGGTAAACGCAATGGGCTTGGGGCCTTCATTGGCTCCAATCTTCCCAAAGAATGCTCCTTACGAATGACGGTCGTGCTCGTCTTGGACTTGGTCGTGCCCTTTGGTTCGGCCATGCTCATGCGACGCCGGCGTCAATGAGGAATGCTACCTGGTTAATCCTGCCAGTAGTCATATGCTTGTCTCAAAGATTAAGCCATGCATGTGTAAGTATGAACAAATTCAGACTGTGAAACTGCGAATGGCTCATTAAATCAGTTATAGTTTGTTTGATGGTATCTACTACTCGGATAACCGCAGTAATTCTAGAGCTAATATGTGCAACAAACTCCGACTTCTGGAAGGGATGCATTTATTAGATAAAAGGTCAACGCGGGCTCTGCCCGTTGCCGCGATGATTCATGATAACTCGACGGATCGCACGACCATCGTGCGGCGATGCATCGTTAAAATTTCTGCCCTATCAACTTTCTATGGTAGGATAGTGGCCTACTGTTAGGACCTGACTCTTTGTCATCGGGCGTGGCAAGGATTTGGGCGTGATGGCCTTGTCAATGGCCTATGTGCGGGCAAAACGATCATGCGGGCGACGGACATGACATTGGCATTGAGGGCTGTTGTGGGCAAGTATTGGCCAAGGCCTTGGGACAGGCAAGGCGCGCTTGGCAAAGGCTTGATGAGGCAGCATGGTCAATGTTAGGGCGGCATGGCACGGTATGCGTGCCAAAGTCGGAGGCATGGCACTTTTGGGTTGTGGCAGCTATGTGCGGGCTAAGCTAAGGCAAAGCGGAAAGGCAGGATAATGGCAAAGGCTTTCAATAGCTAAGGCAAGGCTATGGGAAAGAAAATACAAGCATTGACACGAGGGAAATGAAGGTTGACAATGCACAAGGCAGAAAACTAGGCCAAGGCAGTGTGCGGGTGGCAGCGACGCCGGACGTGTGCGGGAAAATCATGGCAGCGGGTTGCGGGCAAGACATTGGCGCGGAGCAATGTCAAAGTGAGCTAAGGCATGGCACAAAGCATGCCTTGGGCAAAATTCAGCTGGCCATGTGAAGGAAGCACATGCAATGCACATGGAGGGCAGTTTTGGCGGTTACCTTATCTCAACTTCTTAGTCCCATGATCTGATAATGCTTGTAGCCATGATCTATTTCGTGTACAATGTGTCCTAAGTAGTTGGGGATGTCAACTACATGTTAGGAACAAGATTTAAACTTAGCCCGACAAGTGGCAAAAGCTGTAGACGACAAGTGTCATGTGCTGTCAAGTTTAAGGGCTGCCTATGTTCTATAAATAGGGCCTTTGGACTTAGGCAGAAGTTTGTGGTAATTTCGTGTGAAATTATAAGTGGGAAACAAGAGTGAAACGTGAGGGTTTCAAAGTGTTTCAAAGGGGCTAAGGCTGGGCATAGGGCAGGTCTTAGTGTTGGCCAAGAACGACTTGTGTTCTTGCCAAAAGTGGGCTGTGAGCGGATTGTGTTC
>NW_017700614.1:0-2150 GCF_001879085.1 Nicotiana attenuata | reverse complement strand
GACTAACCTCCCTAAGCACTTTTATACACTACTCCTTTTATATTGCTTCATGATCTACACTTGTTCTCCACATTTGTTTACTTGCGTCTACCCCATTTCCCGTTGTGCACTGGCTACTTTTTCCTTTTATACACACTTCCTTTTTTTTTTTTTCAGATTTATTATAACTGCCAGTTCACTACTCAGACCTTCATTCTTGATTTTCCCCTTTTCTCTTTTTTTTTTCTTTTCTTTTCTCCCCACCCCACACTTTGACTTTTGTATATACTTTAGTGCTTCAAGTGCTTCTAGGAGGGAAGAATTCAATTAGCGTATTTAAACACCACAATTTAGATCATTATAAGGTTATCAAAGAAAAGGTTTCAGGCTCAAAGGGGTTAACAATGGTAATATGCACAGGTGGATTTTCAAGCATAAAGGGTTAAACAAGTAAATGCCTCAATCATCTCTAAAACTAAACGACTTCTATTTCGCTTTGCAAACACACAGGGCAAGTTCTAGGTATCATACGCAAACATTAGATGCAAGTAACATCTCACACACACTTAGCATGTAACTCATTCCGAATCAGTTCACCAACACAATCATACGAGTGTTCAGGCAAGACAAGATGTGCAAAATTAAGGCATATATTATGAGTCTACAAACCAGCTTAGATGTCACACACTCAAGTTCTTTTCTATGCAAGCGTACACATTTGAGGTTACATTCTGACCTTCACCCATTTATTCTTAAACTTCAAAAAGAAAAATCTACCTAACCCGGTTCAAGAAAAACCCTTGGAAAAGAACCGTGGTCAAAAGAAAAACCAAGGGGGAGGTACTACACTACCTAAAAGAAGAAAATAAAAAATAAAAATAAAAATCCTACATGGACTACTTCCCTCAAGAGTACTGTCCAAGTGGTCCGTCCTCAGGAAGAGTCCTCTACTATTTTTTTTTTTTTTTTTTTTTTTTTTTTTTAGATTCGACTATGACCCTCAAGAGACCTGTCGACAAGTGTCCGTCGTTGGGCCAAGTCAGTTACTTCTAATGTGAGTACAGTCAATTATACAACAACATCACTCTAATGTTACAACATACTCAATGTCTATATACACTACAATACACTACCAGAGCAAGTCTCCCACCCCACACTTAAAATTATGGCATGTCCTCATGTCATCAGAATACAGTAAATAACAGAAGGGTGAGAAAAACTTCCCTGAACTCAATCTGAGTCGGAGACGGTACTAGGATCGACATGGCAGGCCCTTCCCAATGCACGCAGCCAAGCCATAAACTTGTTCTCAGATCTAGCTTGCCGCTGTGACATGGCGTCCAGCCTGGTGTGTAGACCATCCACCGAGGTGCGAAGATCCGCAACCTCTTCCTCCAAAGAGCGCAACATAGGCCGAGAGGACTGTGAGCGAGATAGGTCTGCTCCAGCATGAGAGCGCCAAGAGGGACCAGCACTGTCGACAGACCGCCTAGATGGTGCCATAGGGTACGGAGCATCCTCCTCATCATCAATCTCAATGGTAGTGCAATTGCTCCTGCCCACTCGGATACTGGAAGCTTTGAAAGCTGCTTTTGGGAGCAAATCACCATCAGCTGAACCGGTCGGAGTGTTCCTCATCAAGCATAGTGTGGTGACCAAGGAAGGGAAATAGAATCCCTTAGACAGCATCGGGCCTCGTAAGACCATTTCATCGCCAATTATCCGTGCTGCATCGAAATCTTTCCCTGTCATAAAGCACCAAGTTAACAATGCCCTGTTGAAGTTCACGTCCGTGGTGTTGCTAGAAGGCAGGAACCTGCTACAGATAATCGTCAACCAACACTTAGCGAGGTGAGTGAAGGAGCTAGAGTTGAGAGTTATATCTTCCTTTAGCCAAATAGGTCTCCCCTCCGTACAAAGCACATCCGTCATAACCTCCCATGTCACCCCAGGCCTGTCATGATAGTAGTCAACATCGCCGGTAAATGGAGGCAACCTCAACACCCGGCGAATTGTAGCAATCTGCGCACTGACCACCGTACCCCGCACAATCAACTCCCTACCCAAATTTAATGGGCAGTTTGCATAAAATTCACGAACCAACATCTTGTTGACAGGTGCAGGGTCAGCAAAGAGGAACTCCATTTCCCGCCACCGGATCTCTTCATACA
>NW_017700613.1:0-2150 GCF_001879085.1 Nicotiana attenuata | reverse complement strand
TTTTTAACTATTTTTTTTAAAATTGTTTTTATCAATGAAATGAGTATTTAACAAATAGCCCTTTTATTTTTCGGACCTAGCCCATTAAATTAGCCTAATTTCAATTCCCCCATTCCCAATTCAATTAAAACCGGCCCAAATCCACCCTAGCCCAAACCAATTGGATTCAACTCGCCCCAACCCAAAACCAATCGTGACCGTTGATCTCTAAGATCAACGGTCCATATCACCCCTTTCCCTTTTTATCCCTAAAGACCCCTAAACCCTAGTCATTTGTCACTACCGGCCACCCTGAAATCCTTTCTTCTCTAATTCTCTCTGAGACCAAGCTCTAACCTAGCCACCGCCATCCAAAACCAGCCCAATCCCTCTGATTCTCACTCGATCCATGGATTTCCATGGCTGTTTGAGACTTCCTGCTGTCCTACTTCCCCTGGTTGCTCGATTTTGTGAATTCTTAAAAAGATCTCGAAGAGATATAGTCCAGATCTTGTTCAAAACTCTCTAAGAGTCCGTCTATGGTTTGTGAGTGCTACTCTCTCGATGTTTTATGGTTGAAATCTCTTGTTCAAAACCAGATTCTCTTTAACCCTCCCCTTTTCCTAAAAACCCTAATCTTTGAACATGAATCCGTCTAGATCTTTGTAGATCTGAAATGATTGAGCATTATTTGGTGTTTTCCCTCGAAAATATTTTGTTTTGGTTAACCGCTTCGATTTCATTTACCTTCTTCTATAAAACTAGGGTTTGTCCTGAGTTTTTTCAAAAGGTTTTTAACTTTCAAATGTTGAATCTGACTATCTCTTTACATGTTTGATTAATTTTCGTGTATATGCTCAAACCCTAGATATTCTTGTTCATGATATTGAGTTCTTCAATTTTTACGTTATTGTGCTTATTTCTGTGAACCAGTTATACTGACTGATTCTATTTTATGTTTTGAATAATTCTTTCCTGTTAAAATCAGTATTCGTTGGGATTTTTACTGAGAGATTTCTATTAGGGATTCGAATAATTTTCCTGTTAAAAATTGATATTTTCTGGGGTTTTTACTTGTTTCCTTATTTGTGGCCTTGATTAATTATACTTGCCCTAATTAATTATCAGTACGGTTTGGGGATTTGACTGAATCCCTGTATGGTACGATATTGATCACTTGCCTTATTTGAGCCCTAGTTCTGTAGTGTTAATTGATTCTCCTCAATTTAAGGGGTCTCCTGCGGATTTTCCACAGGAATTGATCCCCTAATTGGCTGATTGTTTTTATTTGATTGTTGTACAGACCGTGATTTCTTCTTTACTTTATTTGTTTTACCACACCAAGTGCTATATATACCCTCTCATTCTGATTCTTCGAACATGAACAACAGTTTACAAAAATACTCACACACAAACTTTGCTCTCATCTCTCTACTACTTGTGTTCATTGTTTGTCTAGTCGGCTGAAAGCCAGGACTAGACTATTGAATCCTGCCTACTTTACTTTCTGTTTCTGCTTCTTTAACTGGTATGCTCTTACTTTACTATCATGCAAACCTCTGTATGATTTGATCTTTGTACTTCCTATTCCTAGCATGTCCATTTTATGTTGCTAAATCAGTAGGATCTTTATATCAGCATGTTTATCTTTAACTAGACCTATGTGATTCATGCTCATTATTCTTAGCCAGTATGTGTGCTGCCATTCAATTAGACTACATGCTTCCTGCTATTCAACTAAACCTATATGCTTCCTTATAGTAACATGCCTACTTCTGTCTTAATCGGACCTATGTGTCCACTGCAATGACATGTTTACTTCTATGTTGACTGTAATAACATGTCTACTTCTGTCTGATTGAACCGTGTGTCCTGCTCTCTGTCATCCTTGCTTTAGTTAGATTTTTGTGTTTCTATATGAACCAGACTCATGCTTATTTCTTCTTCACTAGCATATCCCTTCTATCTTATGTTCACCTCTGACTAATATGACTCCCCAACCCTACTATCCCTCTATATGTGACTAAATGCTCATCTAGTGGCAGTTAATTAACTAAGTTGAAACTCTATGTTACCCTGTTTCTGTATACTATTTGACTGCTGGGACCTTTGTTTGAGTTACAGTGATTGAATGACCTTGTTTGCTCCTTACTTTCTGAGAATCCAAAACT
>NW_017700612.1:0-2150 GCF_001879085.1 Nicotiana attenuata | reverse complement strand
AACTTGATTGACTTGGTTGAGTTAAATATTAAAATTAGGGCATGAATCCACTAGATTTCCTCTTTCTTTTTCTAGTATACAATTTTACCCTGTTTCAATTAATAAAAAGAAATGGAGTGGTTAACTTCCATTATAACATGTTACAACTCATAAATAAGACTATAATACTACACACACTAACCTGCTGAATCGTTTCAATAATTTCATGAACAGCAAGAGGAGCTTTTTCATTGAACACCCTTTCAATTCCTTCCAAATTACCTTTACTTTCTTGCATGCATATATCATAAAGAGCTGCCAGACCAGTAGACTCAGGTTCTATTTCTTTTGGTATAGATGGTGAATTCACATTTACTATAGGATTATGTTGTGGCACTTCAGGTGAATCCAAAATTATATTTCCTTGTTGAATATCGCGAAGAATAGCTTCAACATCAGTACCTACTGTTACAGCATCTGTTCCGCTTCCCTGAGAGACTGCAAGTATGATATTTTGCAAAATGTTTTGACTGGACTGTGGTGACCATGAGTCATATGTCACATCATTTATTTTTCTAATAATGGAATCAATATCACTATGATCAGTCTCATCTGGACCACAGTCCGCTCTTTCTTCATTACAGAAATGACCTTTCACTACATCTGTACCACTTGGTTCAGCTTGGACACTGCATTTGCATTTCTCATTTTGTGCATCATGGAGTGATTGAATATCCACGGCTGGTAGCATTGATGACACAACTCCACTATTTTCCTTATTATCTATACTGCACTCTTGTGTTGAAATTTGATATGTTCCATCAACTATTTTTTGCATGATAGCAGCAACATCCGTACTAGTTGACGGAACTTGATCAGGTGCACTCAATTCTATTCTTTCTTCATCACAAGGAATTTTCAGTGAATTACTTGGTTCAGCTTGGTCAATGCATTTCTCATTTTGTGCATCATGGAGTGATTGAATATCCGACGGCTAGGTAGCTATTGATGACACACGTCTCTCTTAACTTTCTCTTATCTATACTCTCTCGTCGTGTAGTAGTAGTAGTAGTAGTACGTACTACTACTACTTACGTTTACGTACGTACGTAGTACGTACGTACGTACGTACGTACGTACGTACGTACGTACGTACGTACGTACGTACGTACGTACGTACGTACGTACGTACGTACTACTACTTACTTCTACTACTACGTACGTTACGTAACGTTACTACGTACGTACGTACGTACGTACGGTACGTACGTTAGTTAGTAGTACGTACGTACGTACTACTACTTACGTTACGTACGTACGTAGTAGTACGACGACGACACATACCGTACTACGTCTACGGAACCTTGAGTCACGTCGCTACTCAAGTACTATCGTTACCTTCACTACATACGAGTTTACACGTCGTAGTACTCGGTTCACGACTTCGGTCTACTGTCATTTCTCATTTTGTGCATCATGGAGTGATTGAATATCCACGGCTGGTAGCATTGATGACACACGCTCCACTTTACTTTTCCTTATTATCTAATACTGCTACTGTGGTAGTTAGTAATTTGATATCGTTCCATCTAACTTATTTTGCATGATAGCAGCAACATCCTACGGTTCGACGGAACCCTTTGGATCACGGTTGCCTACCTCAACTCTAATTCTTCTTCATCAGAGGATTTCAGTCGTATACTGGTTCAGCTTGGCACTTGCATTTCTCATTTTGTGCATCATGGAGTGATTGAATATCCACGGCTAGTAGCATTGATGACA
Source organism: Nicotiana attenuata (assembly GCF_001879085.1). NCBI lineage: Eukaryota > Viridiplantae > Streptophyta > Magnoliopsida > Solanales > Solanaceae > Nicotiana > Nicotiana attenuata. The sequence continues at coordinate 389 of NW_017700612.1, read as the reverse complement.
CAACTCCACTATTTTCCTTATTATCTATACTGCACTGTGGTGTTGAAATTTGATATGTTCCATCAACTATTTTTTGCATGATAGCAGCAACATCCGTACCAGTTGACGGAACTTGATCAGGTGCACTCAACTCTATTCTTTCTTCATCAGAAGGAATTTTCAACAAGATTCCACTGGCTGCCAAACCTTCTTCAGTAACTTGTGCTCTATGAACTGAATTAATATCCATGGCTAATGGTATTGAATCCATATGTGCTTGACATTCATTTTCAGTTTCTTTATTTGCCTCTTCACGGATGGACTCAATATCCATTATTGGTGCCCTTGAATTAGAAGGTCCTGCATCCTCAAACTCCTTATTTAACTGTTCATTTTCTTTTGGTAACTCA
>NW_017700611.1:0-2150 GCF_001879085.1 Nicotiana attenuata | reverse complement strand
GTTTCTTATTATTTGTTCATCTTTTATTCTTCTGTTTTCATGTCACATTAGTTAGGTTAATGACAAAATTGTCTTAGGTTCCTTATTGAATAAATTAATTGTTTAGTGTTAGTTGATTTCCCCTAGTTTAATTTTAGTTCCCTTTTCTCTTTTGTTTAGAATTTTGGTCAGTCCCTCAAATTGTGGACTTGGACTTGTTTGAATCAATTCCTGAAATCAGCAGGCCCAGTATTGAATTCATTTGGGTCTATTCGGACCCATTGAATTGGGTCATTTGGCCCGGATCCCTGTTTGGTAGAGTTAGGTAATTTTCAGGGGTCTTAAGGGTAAATTAGGGAATAGCTTTAGAGAATCTTGCTGTAACAGAAATAGGAAGCCCCTAGAAGCTTCTAGTGGGGGTTTTAATTTGAATTTCAAGCTTTTAGGTAGTTAACTTGAGTAACAAGTCAACAATTCTAGGGAGTCCTAAGCAAAAAACAAAAATTAAAAAGGACCTAAGGGGTAAACTAAAAATCAGCAGGGCTGCCCTAATTGCTTGCCTATAAAGGCATGCCATTCTTGCCTTGCAAGGGAGGGGGGAGAGAGCCTAGAGAACTTCAAGAGCTGGAAAAAAATCAGATTTAGAGAATAGAACCTAGAGAAATTGAATAGCTGAAAATACAGAGAAAAGAATACTGTTTCATTAAGTCCTGTTGGTGATTTCTGAAATTTCTCCTAGTGTTGAAACAATTTTGGGTAGCTGATAGCTCAAATGAAGTGAAATCAAGTCTAGTTGAGGTCTTCTGGTTCATTGCTGGGTGTGAAGTTGCTTTTCTAGGCTGTTTACTTTATTTTCTGGGTTAAAATTGGTTGAAAACTGCTGATAGCTGCTCTATACCTGCTGATCCTCTCTCCTTCTTTTGTTTCTTCTACATCCAGGTACATGTCTCCTAAACCTATGTAATTTGATGCTCGAGTGGAAAATGAAATGAAGGAATGGAAGTTGTTGGAGTTTTTTGATGTTCAGTTTTGATACTGTCATGTTTAAGCTATCTGGTTGCATCAATTCCTTATGTAAATCTTAGCTGTGATTTGAATACTATGTTTACTTAAATAGCTCTTGCATTTGTATTTGTTTAAGGACTGTTAAAACTTTGTGCTCAAAAGTCTAGCCAGATTTAATGTGTTTTAGATCTGTTAGTTCTAAGCAGCATAAGTAACTGTGCTTGGGAACATCTTTCATATTTGGTTTGATGTCAGAGAGGTCAAGGGCAAAATGACAGATGTTAGATACTGATAAAGTCTCATGATTAGCTTAAATATGATGGTATTATTTTGTGATGGTTTCTGTGAGGTGTGCATCATGATAAGAGATTGAAAATGGCTTGATTTGCTTATCATTCTGCTCATGACTTTATGTAGCTCTGTTTATAATTCCTTTTTTTTAAAGAAAAAGAAAAAGTAGTTCAAAATTTGTGCTAGAATCTGAAAATTGATAGAGTTGTATTTGATGTATTAAGGATGAGCTCAAGTGAGATGTGAATCATGACTATAATAATTAATGTTTTTTTCATGATTTTCAGTTTCTAGTGTATAATTGAACACTATAAACACATGGTTAACTCAAAATGGTATAGGAATGGGTTTCACTTAATTTCAATCATGGCTTTCACACCTAGCAATTGTAGGTTTAATTTTAGCGATCATTTTGTGCCAAGTTTGTTTAGATCTGCATTGTTTAAATCCTTTTGTTTTTTTTGGAGGTTTGAATGATTTCTGCTGTGACCTGGGTTCAACACACGAGACTCATCGTCACCCGGTTTGAGCGTGATTGTGCATGCTGGGCCTCATACATGGGCCCGATGGAATTTGCTACGGAATCCCTTCTTTGCAGCTTATGGCCTTAATAAATTATTGGGTCTCACCTCAGGCCAGGCCCAAATGGTGAAACAAAATTGAAACCTTGGTCCTTTAGATCCATACTTAAGTTTATAGCCCACATAGGATAATTTAGAAACTAGGTTAGAATAATTTGAGGAGGGCCATATTAGATAACATAATAGTCCATGGCCTTCCCGAATTTTAGTTAGGACATCCTTTAAAAATGAAATTGAGGTGCGCCGCGCCAAATAAAATCATAAATGCGTGGCCCTCTTAATATTTCTTTAAAA
>NW_017700610.1:0-2150 GCF_001879085.1 Nicotiana attenuata | reverse complement strand
TTACCTTGGGGTCGCCATTGTTGGTTTGAAGAGTTGCCTCTACTGCCTTGATAGTTGTTAACATATTGTACCTCTTCATTTTGCTCATCATACCCATCATTTTGAAACCCATCACAATCATCACCAAATTGCTCAGAATTCTCTTGATTTTGTTGCCTTCTTTGCCTTCTCTTGTTGGTAAGCATACTAACACCTTCTATAGCATTCACTTGGCGAGGATTTTGGACTTGTTGCAACTGTGCCTTAGCCAATTGATTCAAAGTAGTTGTCAACTCCGCTATAGCCTGCCCATGGTTGTGTAACTCCTTATGCAAATGAATAATCGTAGGGTCACCTTGAGGGACATTGGCCCTACTTTTCCATGCGGAGGATGTATCCGCCATCTTATCAAGAATCTCGCAAGCTTCTTCATAAGACAACTTCATGAAATTACCCCCGGCTAATTGATTGACTATGCACTGATTTGTAGTATTGATGCCGCGATAGAAGGTTTGTTGAATCATCGCCTCGATCATATCGTTGTTTGGGCATTCTTTCACCATTGTTCTAAACCGCTCCCAAATCTCATGTAAAGGTTCCGTGGGTTCTTGCTTGAAAGCCAATATCTCATCTCGAAGTGCCGCCATATGCCCGGGTGAGAAATATTTAGCAATAAACTTATCCGCCAACTCATCCTAAGTTGTGATGGAATAATTGGGGAGTCTCTCTAGCCAATCCAATGCCTTTCCCCGAAGTGAGAAGGGGAAAAGTCTCAACGAGCATCTTCGGACACATTCGTCTGCTTGCTACCCCAATATGTATCCCTGAACCCTTTTAGATGTTTGTAGGCATTTTGATCCGCAGCGCCCGTGAAATACCCACGCTGCTCAACTAAGGTCAACATTACATTAGTTATCTAAAAATTGCCCTCCCGGATTCTGGGAGGGACAATAGCACTTGCATAGCCTTGGTTCGGTAGCACCCAAGGAACCGCTCTTGGAGGTGGCGGAGGAGGGTCTAGAACGTTGTCATTAGCATTGTCCTGGCGGCCTCGTCGTGGTCCAGGAGGTACAAGAGGCACCTCATCGTCTCCAATATCCTCAACCTCCTCCCCCGCAAGCACATTTCCAAGAGGGTCATTTGCATTTAATGCCATTTTGGTACCTAAAGTAATCACACACACAAATTAGTAACAAAGAAGGAAAAAAGAACAACACAAAGAACTAACTAAATAGATAGCCAAAACCGTTAGCTCCCCGGCAACGGCACCAAAAAGTGATCGCTGCCAACTCCGCACCACTAAAAAGTAGCGAGAGAGGGTCGCAATAGCTTTTGCCCGATTTGTGGGTCAGGATCGAATCCACAGAGAGCTAGGATTAGAGTTGAGTATCTATTTAGCTTAGGATCGCGTGTGTGTTCTTAATTGGTCTTCTATTCATTTTTGGATTTTCTTTATGATTCTATTTTTATCAAACTACTAATTGAAAATGCAACTAGATTAAACTAAGAATAAATTGCTACAAGTTGTATCTAATGGATTAAGGGGCACTAGGGTAGTGACCTTCACCTAGGTGGCTAATTGACGGGTAATTGCTTCTAAGGCTTGATTGACATGATTGGGGAAATATGTATAACCGTTGCACAATTTTACCCACTCTCACACCTCTCGGTAGAGAGAGTGATTTTTTCCAATTGACTCTCTCGAGACCAAATGGGTAGATAAATTAGCTCAAGCAACTAGGGTTCAAGTCGGGCAATTACTCTCTCGAGATTTAACCTTTTAATTGGGACTATCAATTCTCTTGAGTCCATCCCAATTCCTTGTTGGTTAATTTTGGAGACTTAGGCTCTCTCTCTCAAGAAGAGCCAAGTCAACTTAGCACAAACCAGTGTTTGCAACCACCAATTCATAAATTAAACCATCAAATTAACCCAAATACAAACACCCATAGTCAATCTAACCTTAAATCACAACACCCATCAATTACCCACACTAGGGTTGAGCCACAACCCTAGCTAATGGGTTTAGCTAATCATGCTTGAACAAGAAAATAGAGAAATAGATGAAGAAAAAGACATATTAATTTAACACTAAAGTAAAATACAAGAATCTATCGTTAAAACTAAGCTAAGATGCCAAAAATGGCTACAGATGATGTTCTCGCGAGCGC
>NW_017700609.1:0-2151 GCF_001879085.1 Nicotiana attenuata | reverse complement strand
TATACTAGATGTCTCAAAAATTACATCACTATTTGAAATACAATAAACAGTAACAAATGAAATAAGATGGTGACTCTGAGGCATGCGAGCGGAATAACAGGTACACCTTGAAGTCTCCAACAACTCGGCACCGCTCTCTAACGGCCAATATGATATGAGGTACCTGGATCTGCACAAAGAATATGCAAAAGCATAGTATAAGTACACCACAATCGATACCCAATAAGTATCGAGACTAACCTCGGCGAATTAGTGATGAGATTCAAGTCAAAACACTCACTAGTCAAATAACATGTGCAAAACATCAATATAAAACTGACAACGGAGAATATAACTCAACAAATACCCAACCAAGAGTGGGGCATGTGATAACACGACAAATCAACCTACAACTCATAACACACAAGGTGAAATCATTTAAGGAAAACAAGGATATGTTCAAAACATCAACTCTTTCCCAACACATGAGTAACATCAAGGATCACCCCAAAACACCACATAACAGCATCAACAAGTCATCTTTATGTCGCTGAGTGATCCTCACAATGAAATATTTTCTCTTATATTGCTACACGCGCATAAGCCCTCTTATCTCGCCGTATGCGCATCAATAAACACCACCCTTATGTTGCCGCATATGCATCTCGCCTTCCTTTTACTCCGTACATCAACGATCAGCCCGCACAACGAGCCCACGTGTGCCGCTATATCAAAAAAATAAATATCCTAAAGTCACATCAAGATATAGCCCACGACTCACAATAAGATACAATAACATGTAAACGTCAATACCACACAAGGGGGGGGGGGTGATTTGTGTGGTACCTAATTTTCGCGTTAAAAGAACCTGGTTCTTCTAAGTGTTCTAACTACAGCAGTTTGTGGAATAATAAATACTGAAAGTAAAGTGCACAGAGATTTTTACGTGGAAAACACCTGGCTCAAAAGGTGAAAAAACCACGACCTACTACTCAATAGGATTTTCCCAAACTCCACTAAAATCACTGAGCCAAAAACTGCATTTACAAAACTCTTTGTAAACCTAAGGATTAACTCTAATCCCAGTGTAGCACACAGCCTCAACTGTTGCGACACTTTCAAGTTAACTCTAACTTGAATACTCAATATACTATTACAATTGCTTCTGGATAAAGCTAAAAGGTACAATATGAAAAACTACTACAATTGAACTAGACTTAGAATAAACACAATGATGAAACTGGTTCTTCTATCTTAGTTCATGTAGCTTCAGACGTGCACGCTTGTATCTCGCATATGTTACTTGCAAATCAGACTTGATCTTTTTGTTCTCAAATATGCTTAACTTCTGCTTATGTGCATTCACCTGTAAAAGAGAACAATCGTTATATTTATAGAGTTAGTAATCAGAGTTTGATAAGAACTCGAATTGTGGATCCTTTGACAATTCGAGTCCAAGAACAACTCTAACTCTTAATCTATATTCTTGATCCGGATGTAATTCTCTTTTCATAAAGAGACTTCAACTCATTATCCTATATGCAATCTTTTCGATCAGTTCAGAAGATATTCATCAAGATATTGCTGCTTGATTTCAAGGACTTATCTTCTTCACGTGTATCTCATGTGTATGGGCCATAACAACTGTGTCTCCTTAGATGAACCTGGTCCTTTACTGAGTTCGTTTGTCATTCTTCAAAACTTTAACTGATCTTGGGCCAAATTTCCCCTTTTTGATGATGACAAACTCTGTGCTTTTACTGATTATAGAACCTGTGGAACTCAGCTAAAATATCATCACTTACTTATCATTAAGGGCCAGATTTAATTAGGCCATAAACATCACTGTTCAGAACATAGACACAATTTTTTTTAAAGCACAATATCTTCCCCCTTTTGGCATCATCGAAAAGTTGCATAAATATGTGAATCCTAGAATATTAATCATTACTCATGGCCACTGGGGCAACTGCAAGTGAAAGCATGCTTTAGATAATCAAAAATCAACTTGACAAAAATAACTATTAAGAGCAGAATCATCACAAAACAAGAGAAATGCAAATTGTCATTGATAAGGCATTGCTTCTACAATACAGTCCACAAAAAGAAAGAACAAAAACTACCAACCATGAGCAAAAACAAGAAAAATCCCTAATCTGGGTCACTGGGGGT
>NW_017700608.1:0-2151 GCF_001879085.1 Nicotiana attenuata | reverse complement strand
TATATATATATATATATATATATATATATATATATATATATATATATATATATATATATATATAGGGTACACTTCTCTAGTAATCCAGATAACAAAAAAAGAGTTTAAAAATCAAATAAAAGTTTACGTACATATATAAAAGTTTACCTACATGCTGGAGATAGAAACATCACAAAAACAGTCAATATTAAAAAAAAATATTTTTTTTCCTTTTTGAAGAACGTTTGTTTGAAGAGTCAATTTGTATAAATAGACATCAAACAAATAACAAAACTTTGGCGATACAATTGCTATCACTAATTTTAATTTAGCACCTACTAGGAATTGAAGGGTGTGATGACCCAAAAGGTCATCTCGTGTTTTAGAAGTCAAATCTATGTTCCAGGCCTTAAAAACCTCCTTTTGTTTTACCTCGATTTGCGTGCACAGTCCGGGCATATATCCGAAAAGACCTTATGTGAAAATTTAAGAAAAATGCTAAGTTTTGCTTTTAAAATGAAATTAAGTTGACTTCGGTCAATATTTTGGGTAAACGGACCCGGACCCGTATTCCGACGGTCCCGTACGGGCAGTAGTAAAATATGGGACTCAGGCGTATGCCCGGAATCGAATTCCGAGGTCCCTAGCCTGAGAAAAGAATTTTTAAACAAAATTGTTTGCTGGAAAATATAAAGACTTGTCACGACCCCAACCCGGTCGTGATGGCGCCCAACACAGTGCTAGGCAAGCCCGACCAATTCAACACTCTCAATCCCTCAATTTGAGTTCATTACCAAATAACAGAGTTTAAATACCAAATTAACATGATTATAAATCTGTAACAGTAGATAAAATATGCGGAAAACATGAAATATCACTACAAATCCCACCGATCTGGTGTCACGAGTCAAGAGCCTCTAATACAAGTCTAAGGAACAGCCTAAACAAAAGTATAGTCTAAAGATGCTGAAAGTAAAGAGGATAGAGGGAGAAATCGGGTCTGCGAACGCCATGCAGCTACCTCGATGACTCCGGTGAGATCTGAATAGCAGCAATAGCTCAATCTACGCCTCCGGAATACCTGTATCTGCACACATGGTGCAGGGAGTAAAGTGAGTACTCCGACTTAGTGAGTAATAGCAATAAATAATGACTGACGGAAAGAAATCTCGTAAAAAGCACTAAGCAGTTCTATATCAAAGCAGTAAGAACAGTTAAACAGAAACTGAATGAAGAAATCAGGTAAAAATCCTTTAAGCCAGTACTCAACCCATTTACTCCTCCCGATAACCGAAATCATAATTATACCGCTGCGGCGTGCAGCCCGATCCATATAGTATACTGCTGCGACGTGCAGCCCGATCCATATATATATATACTGCTGCGGCGTGCAGCCCAATCCAATAATAATAGTCGACTGCGCTCACTGGGGGTGTGCAGACTCCGGAGGGGCTCCTTCAGCCCAAGTGCTATACTACTGCGGCGTGCAGTCCGATCCATATAAATATACTGCTGCGGCGTGCAGCCCGATCCGATAATATACTGCTGCGGCGTGCAGCCCGATCCATATAAATATATATATACTGCTGCGGCGTGCAGCCCGATCCAATACATATCAGATACCCTCACAACGGGGTCCTCAACGCCTCTCAGTCAATATAAACTTAGCCCCTCGGGCATACTAAGATAGGATAGGGACTCCAGCCCACATGTTACTCTCGTTTTTGGTTTAGCTATTTAGAGCCAGTTCGTATCTTATTAAACAGTTAGAAACATGACTGAGGGTATGATTTTAACGAGTAAAGTAAGGTCAATCATGTACAATTACCCCCTAGGGTTCTACAGGTCGGCACAAGGCCCCAAACATGGCAACTAGCCCAGAATACAATGATATTAATTAAGACTCAGTCAAAATACAGTAAAATCATCAATCGAGATGGACCAAGTCCAAATCCCCAGCAGTAATGGACCCCACGCTCACCATGCAGCGTGTGTCTCACCTCCACATAGCACTACGTGTGCAAATCCGGGGTTTCAAACCCTCAGGACATCATTTATAACCATCACTCACCTCAAGCTGGCCAAAGTCCTAGCTCGCTATGCCCTTGCCTCGCAAATCAACCTCCTCGCGCGTCGAATCTGGCCAAAACCACAAGGAATACGTTACAATAG
>NW_017700607.1:0-2152 GCF_001879085.1 Nicotiana attenuata | reverse complement strand
ATATAGCGCCAGAAAACCTGGCGTTATATCCTTTTTTTCCTGACCCCAGCAATAATAGCAGAGTACAATAATTCAAAAGCATATAGTGCCAACTTATTTGGCGCTATATATGTAAAAAAAAAAAAAATCTTCCCAGCTCTCCATTTTCTATATAAAGAGGTTAGAATCGCATAGAAATGCATTCAAAATTTTTTTTAACTCTTGTTGAAATGTCTGTTGTTGTTAAATTCTCCAGCATTTTTTAATTATGTCTGAAGAGCGTAGGATAAGAGTTTCATTATATTGGGGTGGTGAGGTTGTGATGGAGAATACCTCCGTGGGCTACAGTTTACCTGCTAAGTGTCATGTTAAATTGCCACTGACAATGGAGTACGATACATTGATATCGTTGTTATGCAAAAAAATGAGTGTGAGGAAACGTTCGGTGATATTTAAAGTAACCGGAAGATATCCTTATTCCGTCACTCCGCAAGGGGTTGCTTTTTACTCGGAGTTTAACATCGACGATGATGAAACTTTGAGTGATTTTTTGAGGACTCCGGACGAATGTCGGGATTTTCTTGTAATCACAATGTTGGAGATGTACGTGAAGGTCGAAGACGTTCCAAAAAATGAGGTTGTGCGTAGTAGAGATAACCCCCAGTCATCGGGGGGTTATTCTGGAACAGTTTTTGCCGGACAAGTTCCGGATGAACGAGTTATCTTTGATTTAAACTTATCACCGCCGGTGAATGAGCAGCGAGAAAATACTTTAAACCCTGCTTTCCATAACTCACAAGACGAGTGGTAAATTTTAATTTTCATTTGTGTTAATTATGTATATATTTGTTGTATTGAATTTGTCTTAACGCTCACATATTTAATAGGGGTTACCGGCCGGATATGAATTTTACAAGTGGCCCATCCGGTAGTCATCACCTAATTGATAACGTCCATCATGAAATTTTATCACATTACGACTTGTAAGTGAAGTGATTTACACAAAATATGAAAATTATTTATTAATTTAGTAGCTTATATTTTTGTTGGATGTGCAGTGAAAACAAGCAAGTTGAACTCACTCAATTGCCCGAAAATGATGTATTACATCGGGACCTGGCAGATGCACAGAGTGAGGAACAGAACAGTGATTACGATAACAATGCGGATGAATCCGGGGATGAGACACCCTTTGCTCGTGAGGATGGTGATGCAGAGGATGAGGAGGAAGGACCTGATTTGAAGAGAGACCCCCCTAGACGAAGAGTGTATGAGTCCGAAGTGTCGTTTCATTCAAGAGAGATTCCTTACATTGATAACTTGCCAGCCGTGCCGGATGTGTAAACCCTCACAAGGGATTTTGATGAAATCCGGACAGCAATGTGGGATGAGTCTAGACCAACGGTACTTGCAAAGGGGATGCTTTTTCCTGATAAAGCGCGCCTAAGCAGGGCTTGTAAAATGCACAACGTAAAAGAGTGTCATGAGATGCAGGTATGGGAGTCAAGTCCGACAGTATACAAGGTTGTTTGCCGCAGGTGGTTTTGGCCATGTAATTGGATGTTGCGTGCGACCAACAAGAAGACAGGTATGTGGAAAATGGGTAAATACATTCCCACCCACACATGCGAAATGGACACATTCAACGGGAATCACTTCAACTTGGATATTGACTTGATTTCTCTTGTTCTTATTCCACACATCGAACAGTCCATAAGGTATAAAATCAAAGAGTGCATTACATCAGTCCAGCAGGAACATGGCCATACCATTACTAAAAGAAAGGCATTTCTCTGGCGCAAACGAGCGTTTGAAATAGTGTATGGTAACTGGGATAAGTCATTTGCAGATCTGCCTAGGTACATGGCTGCACTACAGCATTTTAACCCCGGGACGGTTGTTGAGTGGAAGCTTGAGCGAAGTGCAGGTAAACCAGAATATATATTCAATTACGTGTTCTGGGCATTTAAACCAGCAATTGATGGTTTTTCGCATTGTTGCCCCGTAATATCCATAGACGGCCCTCATGTCTATGGAAAGTACGATATCAAGCTGTTAATAGCTGTGGCAGTAGATGCTAATGGACAGATATTTCCTCTAGCTTTTGCTATTTGTGCCAATGAAAGCCAAGAGACGTGGACGTTGTTTTTGAACCATATGAAAGAGCACGTTG
>NW_017700606.1:0-2152 GCF_001879085.1 Nicotiana attenuata | reverse complement strand
TAATTGTAAAATGCTGTTAATTGTAAAATAGGCTATAATTGTAATTATGTGCAATTTGGCTTAAAAAATACCAAATAAATGTGTAAAAATATGCAAAAAATTACCTTAATTATATCTTGGTGTAAATATGAGAATGAAAATAAATTATTCACCAAAAATGCTAGTCTGGGAATAATTGTTGAATTTTGTACTATTAAAATAGACAATAAATTGATTTTAAAATCTTTAAAAAATAAGGGAAAAATACCAAAACTCTTGGGCATGCTTATATATGCATGTACATGCTATTTGAGAATATTTTGAGTATATAATAATATTTAAGGAAAAATTGGGTATCAACATATGCCGAGCGGCATTATAACCTTCTTTATTATATTACTCGTAAATTGCTAGTTTCGTACCTTTTAATTCTTTTTCCGCAAATTGTTAGGCTTATATAGTCATAGAGACTAGGTGCCGTCGCGACAGTTCATGGAGGGAGAACTGGGGTCGTGACAACTCTTTTTAAATTTCTTATATACGTTGTTCCATAGATGCCATACACAAGCAAAATGTGGTACCGCTGGATACACTCTCGATACAGATTTAATGATACTCTCATTCCTATCTGAAATGATGCACATGTTTTCCCTCTCACCATACGCTTCCTTGAATTGCTCAAAGAACCACGACCAAGCAGCATCGTTCTCTGAATCAATAACACCATATGCTAGTGGAAGTACATGACCTGTAAAGACAATTACATACATATTAAAAATATATATTTCAATCTTTAATAGGCATTAATATTGACAAATTTTATTATAATCCCCATACTCGCCTGCACCATCCAACATGCTGGCCAAGACGAATGTCCCGGTGTAATACAATTTTAGGTGGCTTCCATCCACTACCACAATGGGTCTACAATGATCGAACCCCTTTATAAAGGCATAAAGATATATACACATACATGAACTCATTTTTTGGCGATTTTACCATTCTAATGTGCGACACAGGATATGTCATATCCGTTGTATATAAGTATCCTGGTAATTTATTATATGAATCAACCGGTTCACCTCTAAAAAAATCCATTGCCTTTTCTTTAGCCCGCCACGCCAACATGTAGCTAACATCTATAACAAAATCTGATTTCACATCATCAATTATATCCTTTGGGGTGTATTTCCTCTTATGATTAGTAAGCTTGGACCGAATCATACCACCGATAAGACTGCTACTTGCCTGACGTTGCTCATACACCTTATCCTTCAACGGAAATGTATGCTTATCATTGAACTCTCTCACTTTGAATATTTGTGATTTGTTAATGCTAGAAGCCTTAAACCTCCATTCACAATCCTCTGACATACATAATAATTTATAGTTGCAAATAATTTTTCCGCAATATATACGATGAGTATAAATGATTAACAATTCATTAATATACATGCGAATACATTGTTACATATATATACATTATTATAAAATACACATATATACATGTGAATAAGACTGTAATTATATATATACATTTAAATATGTATAAATACATCTAAAAACAAACAGCGAAAGCCACTGTAATATCTATTAAATACAGTAAAATACAGATGAATACATGTGTTCGAAATACATAGGTACACCAATGCAAGTCATGAAAATACATCCAAGAACAACCAGTGAAAGTCACTGTAGTAAATATTCATTAGTAAAATACAAATGAATATATGTATTTGAAAAGCACATTAATAATTATTATATGTTTAATATTTGAAGTGATTTAAATACACCCAAACAATTCAAGATACATCTAAATACAATTTAAGTATTCTGTCATGGAAACAATATACAATTTCACACTCAATATACATAACCATACATTAGAATATAACATGATGTTTAACAAGTTGTATTTAAAAAAGCTCAAACCTGATAGCATTAGACCTATCAACCTGGAATTAAAATCTTTCAGATATTGCATAATGCTCCATCACCTGTTTCAATATAGCCTTATCCCTATATATTTGACCAGCCATAACCTCTCTTTGATTAGTTTTTGAAATAATCAAATCCGTGTCCAATTCGAACACCTCAATTGGTTCTCCTGAATTGAAAGACTCAATATGTCACGACCCAAGTTCTCCCTCCGTGAACGGTCGTGACGGCACCT
>NW_017700605.1:0-2152 GCF_001879085.1 Nicotiana attenuata | reverse complement strand
AGTCTGAATTTCAAGAGCCAAGTTGCTCAAGTAACATCATTCCTACGCGGATTCTCAACACATAAGCAATTTCTCGAGTCATTTCACAAATCACACGGCGTAATGCAACACTACGCGAGATATCTGGCAATGAAGCATCAACCTAACTACTCCTCCATGAGGACCGCGTTACAAAAATGCACACTCTGGCCTGATATAGATCCATTATTCACATTAAGTCCATCCACCGACTTCAAGCCGATTCTGCTTACAATGAACCAGTTTGACAACCTTTCAAGGGTCCATAATAACTCCCTTTTTCACATAACACACAAGAACAACCATCACAATCGGGGTAATCCTTCCCAGTTCACAACCCAATATGCCAAGTGCCCTCCAGGCATGAATTCCTCAATTTAACGACAACATCACAACCTTGATACTTGGTTTACATCTTTAATCAGTCAAGTGACTACACACCACACTTATATAATCTTCCAGTGGATCACACTCCCACAACCTACCGCAACAATATTTGGGGCGTACCTCCAAACCACCGGTCGCACTAACGCTGAAGAGCGATCAAGAATCATTAGCCAGGACGCAAAGCCCTTTTTACAAAACACCGATCTTAGGTGACGCTGAAGATAATACCAATTTACCTTAACAATCGAAACTTCTTTCCTGCTCATTCGAGCTCATGATATCTTTGTCAAAATTTTCCCTTCACTCGTGCCATTCCCGGCCCAATCTCCACGACCAGAGCTGATTCACCAGCATGCATCAAATTAGAACTAACATAGTACATAACCACCAATCCGCTAACCAGTAGCAAGCTCCCCAACTTGGCTCGAAGCCATATATCACAACACACTATACTCATAACGCATATGCTCCATTGCTGTCGTAATACCATAGTGAGATTGAACTCACTCTTTCATAAGCTTGTGGAAACACAAATCATCTGGAATTTTTAACTCTTCTGCATTTTCTTGCATTCACTCACATAACAGTTAAGCCTACTCTCTAGGCGACCAAATTTTTACTAAGTCCCAAATTTTTCAAAAATTTCGGCAGAGTTTCCTTTGTAATTGGGCCTATCCACCTGCCAGAGAATCACCAAAACCATCCTAACAACACGGCTACAACTTGACAAAACATCACAATGTATATCAACAACATTAATCTCAATACTACCTGTATTATATTATCAAAATTGATACATGGACATGCGTTGCACCTATTCGAATCATGACACATAGAAAATACCTTCCACCGACATACACATAATACATCCAATTTAATCTTCCTGAGTCTGAACTCGTACCGCCGCAAGTATTGCACTTAACTTTCCAACTAGGAGATACGAAAATATTCTTCACGCACCCATAACTCGGGGCTACACAACAGATCACAATAGGAATCGAACGCCTAACAGTTCATCTATTATCCTGCAGACTCCCTCGTCACTACCAAGATCACGTAGATATATCTCACAGTACTAACATACTCACCACATGGATATCCAGCCGCCATTCCCACAATTAGGGACAACACTGAACATATAAATTCAAATCACTTGTTCACACAATCAGCACCTCGGTGCTCAAGCCATAGGCAAAGGTCCGGCCTCATGTCCTCCAGACTGGCCCAACATGAACTCACCGAGATTACATCTCGCCCCTCGATCGGGGAATCACAAGCCATCAAGGCAAATATATTACTGAGCGCTCGCGTGCGCATACAGACGTGTGGAAGGAATTTCAAGAGTTATATCTCAAGCTGAATCAAGTACGCACGATAAGAATTCCAAGAATGGGAAGTTTTCCTAAAGGTTCTGCAGCCTCTCGTGGAGAAATACAGGCGTCCCCGTATCGTTCCACGAGACTCTACTAAACCGGCTCATGACTCATGAGGCCTAGTAACCTAGGCTCTGATACCAACTTGTCACGACCCCAAACCCGGTCGTGATGGCGCCCAACACTAATGCTAGGCAAGCCCGACCATTTGCTCTCTTAACCCGAGCACAAAGCTCAAAACCAATTAATCAGATACTTAAAATCAAATATTAATACTCATAGTTGAAATACTCAATTAAAACACTACGAAATACTGACATAACTGTAACTCCCAAAGACCTGGGGTCATGAGTCTAGAGCCTCTAACTAATACA
>NW_017700604.1:0-2153 GCF_001879085.1 Nicotiana attenuata | reverse complement strand
CAAAATAGGAGTTGGTTTACAAATATGTCAATGATAGGCAATCAACAAAAATATACATAATGAAGTAGCTTTACAAAATATTGTCTACCACAGTCAACAAAAACATAGTAAATATCAGTTGAGCACTTCAATTAATGTCTGTTGTGGCTTGGCTGCTTGGTGTGGATTGTGTAACTGGTGTGGCTTGAGTGGTTGTAGCAGACTTTGCCCTTCTGTAACTCTGTTCTTGCAGCTGCCTTTGTGTAACTGCTGGTCGGCCCTTCCACTTTAGTCCAGGTGGTTTGAACCTAAGTTCAATGTTGGTAGGAGCAGAACTTATGAGTGTAGAAGGATTGTGTACCACTCTGTCAGTAGTTCCAGACTGCACAAAAATAAAAGGTTGTGAGTGAGGGATTATGTAGTAAACCATTGTGTAATTGAGTTGAAATATTTACCCTCTGTATAACAGTGCCACTTGAATCAAATAGCACACCATATCCTGCTGTCTTTGTTCTCTTAGACCCTGCATTTGCACCACCTCTTCTAGGCTCATTGGTCTTCCTTTTTGGACCTCTTGCAACATTAGTTGATTGTTGTGTGCTTGGATCAAGGATTGTTGGTGTTGTTGATGCACTTGCAGGTATTGTTGATGCACTTCCAGCTGCTGCAGTTCCACTTTCAGCAGTTTCACCTCTACCTGAACTAGTTCCAGCCCTTCCCTCTTGGTTTTTCTGCATACACATAACAAAACTATCACTAGTAATTGAATTCTTTCAATATTAGTAACAAAACAAACATTAATACTTACTGTTGATGGGCATCCTTTCTTGTTATGTCCTACAGTCTTGCACAAAGAACATCTCATTTGTCTCCCTATCCTTGTACCCTTTCCAAACTTCTTCTTTGGTTCATCAGCAGCCTTTGTCCTTTTTTTCTTTGGCCTTCCCGGCATTGCAGTTATAACAGGTGGCTCAATAGCTGGCAGTGTGCTTGTTGGCCACAAATTCATACTAGTTAAAGGTTGAATGAATCTGCTATATGCCTTAAGGTAGGTATCCTTTCTATACCAATGGTCAACATATGGCTCAACCTCATAGTTCTTGTAATGCATTGCTGTAATTGCATGTGCACATGGAATTCCTTTGAGTTGCCATGATCTACAAGTACAGGTATATGCCCTAAAGTCAACAACATGTTTATATGGCCCATCCTGGATCTCATACCCTGTTTCACCATTAAATTTGACTTCACATTTGGCTGCCCTTTGAGCATTCTCTCTAAGTATTTCCATAGCCATGGGTGATATCTCACCTACTCATTTTTCAGAAAACTCTCTCATGCTATTCATCCTCTCCATACACTTGATTCTAATTTCCTCTAACATAGTAATGATAGACTTGTGCCTAGCTGCCAATATCCAACTATTGAATGTCTCACACATGTTGTTCTCAACTACATCACACTTACTATGGTCTTTGAAATATGCCCTACACCATGTTTCCTTGTTGTATTTCAGTAAGTCCTGAACAATATTTCCCCCCAACTGGTCCATTTCATCCAACTTCTTGCTAAAGTAAACCTCAAATATAGCTCTTGCACACTGTCAGAATTTTTTCCTTCTTTCCTCACCAGGCCAAGTTTGCTTCCAATTAGCCCAGATATGTCTAGCACACCATCTCATTTCAGCATTTGGCAATAACTGAGTTATTGCTAGATGAAGACCCTACAGTCATAAAAATTATATTGTTATAACTTAAACATAAATGAAAACAATTACACTTTAAAGAAAGAGTATTAGAAACCATACCTTCTGCATATCAGACATGACTGTCAGCCCTTCTCCTTCAGTTTCTGTCAAGTTTAGATCATGCTTGAGACACCTGATAAACCAAGACCATGTATCCTTTGATTCCTTTTCAACTACTGCCCAAGCCACAGGGAACATTTGATTATTTCCATCCTTGGAAATGCAGGAAAGCAGTTCACCTTTACATGTCCCCTTTAGGAATGCACCATCAAAGCCAATTATGTTTCTGCACCCTTCTAACCATCCAGTTTTCAATGCTTCAAGACAGACATAAATGCCCATAAAGACTTCCTTGCCAGAAACTGAATCCTTAGATGTCCTTATCACTACAGTAGTGCCAGGATTAGTAGACTTCAGCATTTCTGCA
>NW_017700603.1:0-2153 GCF_001879085.1 Nicotiana attenuata | reverse complement strand
ACTCTGATGCAGTCAAGAGATATTATGTATGATTTCTTTATCTTTGTGTACCTGATTGTATTTGGCATGTTTTGAGATTGAAATGATGAAGGCATTTTGTTCTGATATCCAAACACTTTATCCTTTGCTATCCCTTTGAGCCCTATTATATTTTTCTTTCGTATCCCTCTTTCGGAATCAACAACAAAAACTCGAGAATCGAACGGGGAAATCAAGTGGAGAAAATAAGAAAAGAAAAGAAAAGAAAGAAAAGAAAAGAGAAAGAAAAAGAAAAGAGAAAAAGAAAACAAAAAAAAAGAAGAAAAAAAGAAAAAAAAAGAAAAGAAAAAGAAGGAAAGGAAAAAGAAAAGAAGAATAGTAGAAAAGAAACATCGCAACGATGAAGCGATCTTATGTCCTGAACTACGTTTGACTTGATCCCGAAAGGGTACGTAGGCAGCCTCGCTGAGGTTCAGTCACAACGGAAGAAAAATCCAAGAATCCCCAAGAAGGAAACTGGGGCAGAAGTTATGGTTGTTGCAAGAGATACGATTCCGAAAGTTGTAATGTTGAACCCACGTTTGAATTATTTTAAGCTTTTATACCTTTCTTTCTAAAACCCATCCAAAAGCCACATTACGGTCCAAAGAAAGACCTTCTGATCAATTTCAAGAAATGTCAATACGGGCAGGTAAAGTGACTCATGTTGGAGACAACACTCTGGTGACAGAAGGAAAATGATGAAATGAGAGAGTCTTATCGGTGAAAACCCTCACGGGCACCATAGGGCGATGTGAGTTGAGAGAAATGAAAATGAGAGAGTCTTATTGGTGAAAACCCTCACGGGCACCGTAAGGCGAGGTGAGTTTGAGAGATATTAAAAATAAGAGAGTCTTATTGGTGAAAACCCTCACGGGCACTGTAAGGCGAAAGTGAGTTTTTCAGTTGGGCAAATGAAAGAAGTCTGTGGTTGAAAGGTGTTTGAAACATGGCAAAACAAGCAAGGTTTGGGTTTGGCGAGAGTCGGGCGTGAAAGTATGAGACAGCAAATGTGGTAATTTACAATTGATTGGTTGGACAGACTAGGCTGGAATCCGAAATGCATGGCACGATCAATGGAATCAGCCTTTCCGCTCAGATAAGTCCTGTCCTTTTTCTCTTCATTACAACTCATTCGTTTTCAGAGTTTTTCTATCCTCAAAACCTTCGAGGTCATTGCATTTCATTCTCTTGAAGTCTGTCTATAAGATATTTCAGTGTCAGTTCTATTCAAAAACAAAAGAAGGACGTCAAAGCTAACTACCAGTTTCCCAGTTATATGGCACAACAAGGTTGGGACATATCAAAAGAAAGTAAACCATGAAGGACCAATGAAAATCAGTGGAATAATCAGATGGTTGTGAGGGAGAAGCAAAGCTCGCAAGAAAGGAACAGAAACACCAAATAGTAATACAAGGAAAAACATTTGGGTCATCAAGATCAGGGGGCGAAAAGTCAATCGGAAAGTCGTGGCAAGTCAAAGCAAGTCCAAAGAAGCAAGTCAGAGCAAAGTCAGAAGCGGGAGCGTGTCCAAAAAGAATGCCAGGAGCTAACCACCATTTTACATTAACAAATTTTTCATTGATTGGAACAGGGGCAGAAAATTTTCTTTGTTTTGGTGAAATCAGGAGCCCACCTGGAGAGCGAGGGAATATATTCAAGTTTTAGCAGTCAGGAGCCCGCCTGGAGAACAAGGGANACAAATGACACCACGGACCAACTCCAACTCCCGAAACCCCAATCCGAGCTCGGTAACCACAAAGTCCACTCTTTGTCAAACTTTTAAATTTCTAATTTTTACCCCCTCAAAGCCTAATTCAACTAGGGACCTCCAATTCAGCGGGAGCGTGTCCAACAAGAATGCCAGCAGCTAACCACCATTTTACATTAACAAATTTTTCATTGATTGGAACAGGGGCAGAAAATTTTCTTTGTTTTGTCTGTTTTGGTGAAATCAGGAGCCCACCTGGAGAACGAGGGAATATATTCAAGTTTTACCAGTCAGGAGCCCGCCTGGAGAACAAAGGAGTATAGCTCAAGTTTTAGCTCTCAAATTCTTACTAATATCCAGTAACATGATATGGTTTACAATCACATATGTGCCCAGCCACCAAACTGGGGCAGAAATTTTCTTT
>NW_017700602.1:0-2153 GCF_001879085.1 Nicotiana attenuata | reverse complement strand
TGACGACCCGGCCGGTCGTCTCATGAGTTACCGCTCCGTTTTCCCTATTTCTGCTTCTTTATGCTTTGGTTATCCGTGTTGTGTGGTATCGGGTTGGCCGGATCGAATCCGGAATGGTTTTGGTAAGGTTTGAGACACTTAGTCTCTAAAAGTAGCTTTAGAGTTAGAAAAGTCAACTGAGAGTTGACTTATTGGTAAACGACCTCGGAATGTAGATTTTATGGCTCGGATAGCTTCGTTAGGTGATTTGGGACTTAGGAGTGTGTCCAGAATATTTTTGTGATGTACGGTGTAGAATTAGGCTTGAATTGGCGAAAGTTAGTTTTTGGCGATTTCTGGTCGGCAGTGGAAAATAGGCTATCGGGGTCGGAATGGAATTCCGACAGTTGGAACAGGTTTGTAATGTCATTTTGGATATGTCTGCAAAATTTCAGGCCAATCAGAGTTGTTTTGGATAGTTTCGGCGTCGTTGGTGGAATTTAGGAATTTCAAAGTTCATAGGCTTGAATTTGATGTGATTTTGGTGTTTTGATGTTGTTTTTGGTGTTTTGAAGGCTCGACTAAGTTCGAATGATGTTATGGGACGTGTTGGTATATATGTTGAGATTTCCGAGGGCCTCGGGTGGATCTCGAAAGTTTAACGGATCAATTTAGACTAGAAGAAAATGTAAGGCCCCGGAAAAAAATTTTGCTAGGCGATATAGGATTTCGGGGTGCCAGGTAGACTAATTGTAATATTTTATGTGCTTTAAATATGATGCAAATGAATTGGATGTGGTGAATAAGTGTATGAGTCATGTAATAAGTGATATGAGGTCCAAAGGGAAGCATAAGTCTAAGCCAAGTTGGAAAATTTCATAATAGGCTAAGATTTCAAATGAATAGGCACAAGACCTCACTTTGGACGAGCATATCTATGTGTATATAAGGAGTTGTGGGATGAACAACCTATCAAATTAAAGCTCTTTGAGTCTAGTTTTCAACTCACCAAACCGTTCGTCATTTGGAGGTGTATACAGAAAGTTACAACCATTTTACTGGGCAGGTGTCGAAGCGCGGCCTTAGCGCGGCCGCGCTAGTAGCAGACCTCTAAATACACCTAAGGACGGGAAATGAGAGGATTTAAGTCATTTCTCAAGCCTAGGGCATCCTCTCCATCCCCAGTCCGACCAAGGTATCCAATCACACACCTAAGGTGAGTTTTTAAGTGTGTTTTCATGGTGATTTCACCTCTCAATCACTAGTTAAAACAGGGTTTTGATTGGATTTCATAGGATTTCTTCAAAATCTCAAGAACATCCCAAAAGTTGTCTTTCAAGATTTGGCCTACAAGAGGTAATCTTTTACCCTTAGACTTACATATATGGATATATTATGGGAATATGAGTATGAATTAAGTGTTGGAACTCTTGGTGTAGTGATGGGAAGCCATAAGTTCCCAATATAAATACATAATTATTGTAGAGATTGAAAGGATGATTATTTGATATAAATTGTTGGTTGGGTATGAATGGGTGATCATACATATGTTGTTGGAAGTTATAAATTGGTTAGGAATGATGGTGGAATAAATTGTTAGTTAATGGTGTTAGATGGATGAACTAATACTATGGTTATGAGATGAAAAGATTTATACCTACAAGGTGTTTGATAATATGCCTAAATGGCATAAGTTATGGAATTTGTTACTAATATTGGCCCCATTGAATGTTGTATTGTATATTGAAGTTGCTTAAGTGTATTGGATCATTGTAGTATCATTAAGGGGCGAAATTGAGGTATGTATGGCTAACTTTAACCTTGGTAAAGTCACCCTGTTTGGTGTACGAGTAATTGGTATGCGTTTCTTATGTGGACTATTTGTGAATTTTGTTTGCTTCACGGGTGTTAGGGAAACATGGCCTATTTCATGAATTCTTGTGACTAAATTGCCTTGAACATTGTTGGTTAACGTTCCGATATGATGGTGTGAATAAATGGCAACAAACCAAGTGTGTGTGTGAATGTGTTTATGTGGTAAGGGCTGTGAAATAAATGATGGAAAGAAGTTGTGATTGATGCAATTGAAACAACTGTGGTAACATCATGTGTGGCTTGTCGTGGGCAATTATCGTTTTGACTTAAATTGTTATTGTTGCTGTGAAATGATATTC
>NW_017700601.1:0-2153 GCF_001879085.1 Nicotiana attenuata | reverse complement strand
CTCTTTCTCGGACTCTATAACTTTCTTCATCATCTTCATCATCTCACCATCGCCTGCGAAATTGGCGCTATCGGTTTCTCCACCATCGAATTGCCGCTTCATTAGTTATTTGGAAGAAACCCACTTGCTGATTGCTTCTTAAATTGGTTTTAAAACATTTACATAACTCCAATTGGACAGAATATTGATGGGAATTGGTTCTTAATTATCAATTTGTTGGTTTTGGTCTATTATTTTTTCGCTATAGCATTATTCTATTATTTTTGGTCAATTTGTTGGTTTTGGTCTACTTGTGGATTTCAGTAGAAGGGATGCGCTGAAAAAGATGAAGGAGAGGGGGTGCGGGGAGGGTGGGAGGGGAAAGGGGGAGCACAGGTTTAGGAAAATAAGTTTTTTTTAATTAGTTACATGTGTAAAATGGTGAAATTACACATGTCATTTCTTGATTGGTTCATTTGCCATGTCATCAGCAAATGCAACTCACGCATATGGCCTATTGTACACAGGAGTTTACTTGACCTACTTAACAGCCACTTGAAGTGTTTAACAGGGAATAGTCTCGATTGAGATGTTCAACTAACCGTTGTGGACAACATGGAGGGGCCGTTTATGTATTTCGCCTTTATGCAAACATAACCTGATGACTTTCCAACATAGTGTCACCACTCCCTAGTTAATGCAAGTTTGATGATTTTCCAGCATAGGGTCTCACTCCATAGTTGATGCAAGCCTAACTGCATGACTTTCCAACACAGGGTCCTACTCCCTAGTTGATGCAAGCATAACCTGATGACTTTCCAACATAAGATCCCACTCCCTAGTTGATGCCAGCATAACCAGATGACTTTCAAACGTAGGTTCCAACTCCCTAGTTGATCCCAGCATAACATGACTACTTTCCAACATATGGTCTCACTCGCTAGTTGATGCCAGCATAATATGATGACTTTACAACATTTGGTCCCACTCCCTAGTTGATGCTAGCATAGCCTGATGATTTTCCAACATTGTTTCACCACTCCCTAGTTGATGCAAGCATAACCTGACGCCTTTCCAACATAGGGTTACCACTCCCTAGTTGATGCAAGTTTGATGGCTTTCCAACATAGGGTCCCACTCCCTAGTTAATGCAAGTTTGATGACTTTCCAAAATAGGGTCCCACTCCCTAGTTGATGAAATCCTAACTGAATGACTTTCCAACACAGGGTCCTACTCCCCAGTTGATGCAAGCAAAACCTGATGACTTTCCAACATAGGATCCCACTCCCTAGTTGATGCCAGCATAACATGATGACTTTCCAACATATGGTCTCACTCGCTAGTTGATGCCAGCATAACCTGATGACTTTGCAACATTTGGTCCCACTCCCTAGTTGATGCAAGCATAACCTGATGCCTTTCCAACATAGGGTTACCACTCCCTAGTTGATGCAAGTTTGAAGGCTTTCCAACATAGGGTCCCACTCCCTAGTCCATGCCAACATAACCTAATAACTTTCCAACACAGGGTCTCACTCCCTAGTTGATGCCAGCATAACATGATGAATTTCCAATATAGGGTCTCACTCCCTAGTTGATGCCAGTATAACATGATGAATTTCCAACATAGGGTCTCACTCCCTAGTATATGCCAGCATAACATGATGAATTTCCAACATAGGGTCTCACTCCCTAGTTGATGCCAGCATAACCTGATGGCTTTCCAACATAAGGTAACACACCCTAGTTGATGCCAGTATAACCTGATGAATTTCAGACATAGGTTCACCACTCCCTAGTTCATGCAACCATAACCTGATGACTTTCCAACATAGGGTCACCACTCCCAAGTTGATGCAAGCATAAATTCATGACTTTCCAACATAGGGTCCCACTCCCTAGTTCATGCTAGCATAAACTAATGATTTTCCAACACCGGGTCTCACTCCCAAGTTGATTCCAGCACAACATGATGATTTCCAACATAGGGTCTCGCTGCCTAGTTGATGCCAGCAAAACCTAATGATTTTCCAACATAGGATCACACTCCTTAGCTGATGCCAGTATAACCTGATAACTTTCCAACACAGGTTCTCACTCCCTAGATGATGCAAGAATAACATGATGATTTTTCCAACATAGGGTCACCACTCCCTAGTTGATGCAAGCACAA
>NW_017700600.1:0-2154 GCF_001879085.1 Nicotiana attenuata | reverse complement strand
GTTCATATTCATATGAGCCTAGGAAACTATCTTTGGATCTTGAAAATCGCAAAACTCCGCCAACCAAGCCATCAATTGAGGAGCCACCGGTGTTGGAGTTGAAACCACTTCCTCCACACCTCAGGTATGAATTCTTGGGCTCTAATTCTACTCTTCCAATTATTCTTTCTTCTTGCCTTACTAACTCGCAGGTTGAGGCCACTGTGGAGGTGCTCCAAAAGCAAAAAAGGGCAAGAGGAAGGACTTTGGCGGACATCAGGGGAATAAGCCCCGGATTTTGCATGCATAAGATCATTTTGGAGGAGGATGCACGGCCATCTCTTGAACATCAAAGGAGACTCAACGAGGTGATGCAAGAAGTGGTAAAGAAAGAGGTTATCAAGTGGCTTGACGCCGGTGTGGTTTACCCGATCTCGGACAGTTCATGGACCTCTCCGGTCCAATGTGTGCCAAAGAAGGGTGGAATGACGGTAGTGACCAATGCCAACAATGAGTTGATTCCTACTCGGACAATTACGGGTTGGAGAGTGTGTATGGACTATAGAAAGCTGAACAAGGTGACAAGAAAAGATCATTTCCCACTACCATTCTTGGACCAAATGCTGGATCGTCTTGCGGGCCGGGCCTTTTATTGTTTTCTGGATGGCTACTCGGGGTATAATCAAATTCTCATTGCCCTAGAGGATCAGGAGAAGACAACCTTTACATGTCCTTATGGCACGTTCGCTTTCTCGAGAATGCCATTCGGACTATGTTATGCCCCAACGACCTTTCAAAGATGTATGATGGCAATCTTCACCGACATGGTGGAGGATATCTTGGAGGTATTCATGGCGACTTCAGTGTGGTGGGAGATTCATTTGAAGAATGTTTGGTGAACTTGGATAGGGTTTTGGCAAGATGTGAAGAAACCAACCTTGTGCTCAACTGAGAGAAATGTCACTTTATGGTGCAAGAGGGAATTGTATTGGGCCACAAAATCTCAAGGCGAGGAATTGAAGTTGATAAGGCAAAAATAGAGGTTATCTCAAGACTCCCTCCCCCTACTTCTGTCAAAGGGGTGAGGAGTTTTCTTGGTCATTCCGGGTTCTACCGGCGATTCATTAAAGATTTTTCACAAATTGTGAACCCGCTTTGCAAGTTGTTAGAGAAGGATGTCAAGTTTATTTTTGATGAGAAGTGCATGGAGTCTTTTGAGCTACTGAAACACAAGTTGACAACAACCCCTATAATCACTGCACCTAATTGGGATTTGCCTTTTGAACTTATGTGCGATGCGAGTGATGTAGAGGTTGGGGCGGTGCTAGGCCAAAGAATCAACAAAATGTTCCATCCGGTGTATTATGCTAGCAAGACTATGAATGAGGCCCAGAGAAACTACACAGTGACAGAAAAGGAGCTATTGGCTATTGTGTTCGCGATGGAGAAATTTAGACCTTACCTTATGTGGGCAAAGGTGATCATACACACGGACCATGCAGCCCTTCGGTATTTGATGACTAAGAAGGATTCGAAAGCAAGATTGATGAGATGGGTGCTACTCCTTCAGGAATTTGATTTAGAGATTGTAGATAGAAAGGGAAGCGAGAATCAAGTTGCCGACCATTTGTCCCGATTATAGGAGGATGGGAGACCAAGTGATGGTATTGAGATTAATGATAGGTTCCCTGACGAGCAGCTTCTTTCCGTTTCTATGTGTGAAATGCCATGGTTCGCGGACATCGCCAACTTTATTGTGACTGGTAACATCCCGTGTGAGCTCTCTTCCAACCAAAAGAAGAAACTCAAGCGGGATAGTTTGGATTTTTATTGGGATGATCCGTATTTGTTTAAAATTTGCACGGATGGAGTGATAAGGAGATGTGTGCCGGGAAGTGAACAAATAAGCATATTGGAGGCTTGTCACTCCTCTCCCTATGGTGGTCATCACGGGGGGGTGAGGGAACAGTCTTGTGGTTTCTATTGGCCCACGTTGTTCAAGGATGCTAGTGACTTAGTGAAGAGATGTGATGCATGAAAAAGAGCCGGCGGTATTTCCAAGAAGGATGAGATGCCCCTGAATACAATTCTTGAGGTGGATATTTTTGATGTTTGGGGCATCGATTTCATGGGTCCGTTCGTGAGCTCTGTGGTAATACTTACATTCTCGTGGCG
>NW_017700599.1:0-2154 GCF_001879085.1 Nicotiana attenuata | reverse complement strand
AGATAATGCTTCAACTCAATGTGCTTGGTCCTCTCGTTTTGAAATATTCTGCTTCAGTTATTAATGAAGCCATTGAGTTTTGCTTCCTTGTGCCCCAAGAGATGAGACATGATCATGACAAGTGAGTCATTCCATAAGAGCTTCTTCTGTCCACCAGATAACCTGCATAGTTAATCATCAGCACACTCAAAAATGTTAAGCTGTCACCTGCAGGGTGATACAGGACCAAGTCTTGTGTTCCCTTAAGGTAACTCAAGACTTCTTTTGGCAGCCTTCAAATATGATTCCTTGGGACTTGAGTTTGGATTCTATTCTGGAGTGGAAATACAGAAGGAGAATGATTGTGTTATCAGGTGGATGGGAGCTTTTGGGTTTCCAGTTTGGAACTGAGGTTTGTTTGGTAGAGGAGCTTGGTAGGTTAATTGGATTACCCTGCACTCCTTGTTCTGTTACTTGTGGAGTATCTTGCAATGTATCTTTATTCTTTTTTCAGCTTCAGTGGTCGCAATTTCAATGCCAGGTTCCTTGTGAGAAGTGGAAGAGGATGTTGCATTGTCCTTCACCTTTCTCCTTCATCATACACATCATATCAGCCTTCCCAATTGAAACCTCAGATATTTCCCAGGGTCTAGAGATGGTTCATTTTGTTGATCATCACTGTTTCCTCCTTTGTTAGAGGAGGTATCTCGTTGAATAGCGCATGAACGCTCCCTTTACCCAGTGTGCCCTTTTTGTTATAGACTTTGTGGCCTTTGCTTTGTGGGAAGTATCCCAGAAGGATTCCTTTATCATCTTTTTGCATCAAAACTTCCCAAGCTAGTCTTTCCCACTGTTGAGAACATGGCATTTTGTTCAAAAAAAGGTCCTCAGATGAGTTGCTTTTGATTTTCTTCCATTTTGCAGCTCATAGTGGGCGTTGTCCAGGAGGGACCTAACCATACACCTGTTCGCTAGGTAGAATGCATGTGTTTGTTGTTTTTCCTCAAATATTTTGGCATTGTTGAACTCTGCCCCATGGTCTGATCTGATCCATTATCCCTTCAATTTGATCTTCACTTGACTTTTCGTGACAAGGATCATTAATACCTCTAGAGTCTCCTCATTTGTTCTGTGACCCAATGTCTAGATAAATCTTGAGTTTGGCAGACCACGGACCAGGTCCTTCTAAATCAATTTATTCGGAGGTAACAAGCTTGCATGCACCAATCTTTCATGCCGAAGTTCTGCATCATCAACGGACTTCAAAAATCTCATATCACCACCTTATGGAGATTCATAGTCAGCAAAGTAGATGTTCTTGTTTCCTTTGGCCGCTAAGACCACTTGGCCAGTTACCAGATTTGTTACCTCTATCACAAATTTGACAAACACTCACGAGACTGTTCTTCAGACCACCCACATAGAACACATTCTCAACTGAGTGTCAAAGAAGCTTTCCAACTTTTCAAACGCCGAGAATGTACCTCCCTTTTTGAAGGAGAATACATTCCCCAACTGCAGGGCTTTCAGTGAGAAGAAATCCAAGGTGCTTCGAGCATCCTCTGTTCATGGTCTATTGCAGTACGCTTCCTCTCAATGTTCCCTGCATACGCAAATCATGGGTTAGATTTGGGAACCCAAACTAGTTTGGGTCCCTTGTTATGATAAAAGGGATGGATAAGGGCTTTTCTAGTCCATGCAGGCAACATTCGTTTCTTGCGAGCGGTACCTGGTCCCTTGTTAGTAGTCACTTTGTCAGTAAACACTTTGTTTTTCTGAACAGATTGAATCCTGGCCTGCCAATTTTCTTTAAAATGCCCATTGTTCCCACAGTGGGTACACAACCAGTTATCAGGCACAGTGACGTACTTGCTGTGAGGGTTGTAAGGAGTTTTCTCCCTTTGGAACCCGATGCCCTGCCTGTCTCCACTATTGTTAAGATACATGGCAGTGACAGCATCTGATGACCAGGTCCACTTCAGAGATTTCTCAAGATCAATTCTTACTTTCTCCAATTCAGCTTGAAGTTGCCGATTCTTCTCAAGTTCACCACATAGACTAGTTCTCACATCAGTTAATTCTTTTTCAAGCTTGATGTGTGTCTTACTAGCTACTTCCTTCCCTTTCCCAAAGATCACATTCCTATGTTCTCTATTGAGTCCCTCAATGGTTTCC
>NW_017700598.1:0-2154 GCF_001879085.1 Nicotiana attenuata | reverse complement strand
GACCTTAGAAGAAATAGCTGGATACATCAGAAATGCTGAGGTTCCTTTAAGACACAAGTACTTGGTTGCCCCGAGAATCGTAGTTGTGCACAGATTCTTAGACTCACTGAAGATAAGCAGGACGGTCCACAACACAGATTTGGCGAATGGCTTTTGTACTCCACACTTCATATACCACAGATATGGCCACATAGGAGGGTTCAACAACCCGGAAAACAAGATATGTAGCAAAGGAAACCGCCAAAAATGGGAAGAACATAGGCGTTTGCTTTTATGGTGGTCTTTTTGGGGCTTTTGGTATTCCCGAGGAATGATGGAAACATTGACATAAAAATAGCCGGGGTCGTCAGCACTCTACTCACTCAAGCCAAAAGCACTCTTGCGCCCATGATATTAGCCGAAATCTTCCGCGCTCTTACAACCTGCAAAGCCGGAGGAGACTTCTTTGAGGGATGCAATCTATTATTGTAAATGTGGATGACCGAACACCTGTGCCATCGTCCTCAGTTCCTGAGTTATGGGTCTACAGAGAAAACCTGCATAGAGGAGTTTTATACGAGGATTAAGGGGGTCAGCCTGCCTAAAGGAGTCACGGGTTGGACATCATACTTTCGGTCCCTCACTGCCAGTCAAATAGAGTGGACGTTTGGGTGGTTACCTGTCAATAAAATCATATATATGCCAGCAGCGGGGCCGCACTTCCTCTTGATGGGTCTTAAGAGCATTCAGCCTTATGCTCCGTATCGGGTTTTAAGGCAACTCGGGAGATGCCAAGTAGTGCCAAAAGACGACGATCTTAGTATCCAAGTGGTTGAGATTGGTCCTGATGGCCAGTTTCCTGAAGCAAAGGTTCGCCAGGTCTGGAGTGAATGTCAATACTTGGCGACGAATACATGTGTATGGGATCGATCTAAAGGAGAAGTGTCACCTGAGTATCATGCCTGGTATAGAAGGGAAGTTGCATTTGGGAGGCCGGCCAAAAGACCTCACCTCCAGGATTTTGCCGAATCATCGCAAGAACAATGGGCCTGGTTAGCTAAAGAAAATGAATACGGAGCTAAAATAGGAGAATTAGAAAGGCAAGTCCGAGACCTTTAGTTTGAAAACAGTGTGCAAGCCGCAGCCGATTAGGGTGAGAAGAAGAAATTGGCCAAAGAGAATGAAGCCTTACGAGCCCAAATCCAAAAGATAAAGATAGCGGCCGAAAATCCCGTTAGGAGTGCCAAGGATGCAAAGATTATCGAAAATCTAAGACAAAAAGTGAATGACTACAGTTTTGACCTCAACAAGGCAGAAAGGGAATTAGCCGGGGTTCGAAAACAATTGGCTAAAAACGCGAAAGAACGGGCCCGCATGGTTAAGCAGTTGAAAGAAGAATACGATAATGAGTTCACGGGATTAAAGAAAAGGGTCATTGCCATAGAGAACAAAATGATCAAACAGGCGAAAGAATTCAAGGTTGAAAGAGAGCACTGCTACACGGCGTTGGCACAATTAGAAATGGACTTGCAACAACTCCAGGAACAAAACCAGGTAGTCGAGCAGACTTTGGAGGCCAGGGCCCAACAGATAGGGCGGTTGCTTCAAGAAAAGGGCAGAATCAGAGAGAGAATCTTAACCGTTGCTCACTACATTACTAGGAAATGCCAAGTGTGCGAGAACATGACTCGCACCACCTTCTTTGCATCGGTGATGATATTTGTGAAGCAGATAATGAGTGACTTGGACAGACTTCAAGGGGAACTTGCATATAGGCCCGCGGCGAGACCGAACGACGTCCCGCGGGCACTAGGAGCTTTAATGTATTCATGACTGTCATTTGAGTCTGTATTTCCTTTTCTTCTAGAGTCTGTCAGTTGTCTGAGTCTGTATTTTCTTTTCGTTAAAAGTCAGTCAGTTGATTGAGTCTATATTTTCGTTTGAAATAGAATAGGGATGGTGGGGTCTGTAGTTCTTCTCTTCATTAGAGTCTGTTAGTTGTTTTAATATGTCAGTTCTGAGTCTTTGTAATCGAAGTATTTGCTATCAATAAAATTGAAAATCCCAAAACATTTTGCTTCTATTTTACATTTATTTTGCAAGAACTACGCTTGGTCTGATTCATGCGGGGTCATGATACATAGGCAATCTCCATAGGATTCGACTGTAACTAAA
>NW_017700597.1:0-2154 GCF_001879085.1 Nicotiana attenuata | reverse complement strand
TTTAATGTAATAGTAGGAACCGCGAATCGGAACCTCGACGGAACTTCACTCGACTCTCCCTCTAAGAATACTCCATCACTCTTCTTTCACTTGAACTACACGTGACCTGATTCCCTTATAACCCGGGATATGTAGGCTGCCAAAAACCAAGGCTCGGTCACATCCTCTTCTTTTCCCTTTTAAATAATAGTGAGGCCAAAAATTAGTCACCTTGTTCATTTTCTTTGCCTGAAAACTCTTCATGTTTCCTAGCAAAGAGGGGCATGCTGTGAACACCTAATTTTTGACCACACCCAAATTCTATATTATTTTAGTGTAAATATTTTTTTTAGGTCTAATGTTGATATTTTTAAACTTTTATCATTCTCTTAATAGGTTTATTATAAAAGAAAATTAACAAAAAAAAATATATATTTGGTTTCATTTAATTAGAATTTTAATAATTAATTTGTGGTACCTTTTTATTTTAGTATTATTTAAAGTACATATAAATATTTATTTTTACTATATTGTAAGAAATGTTGGTTATTCTTCTTATCTTCATAATTTAATTATCTTTAAAATAAAAGACAAAAGAAAATAAAAAATCAAAATGAACTAAAATCACGTTAAAGTGATTAAGTTTGTTATCAAATTGTTATTTAAAAATTTGATTTTTACATTTTATAAAATAAACAAATAAACAAATAAAATCACCCAACTTCCCCACTTTCCCACTTCACTCATGTCTCACCCCACTTTCTCATCTTGCACACACCTTCACATATTTTCTTACCTCAATCCGATGTAAACCCACTCCTTAGCACATAATAAGATAACCACCAATTCTCTTGATTAAAAAAAAAAAAAGAAAGAGAAGATAAAAGAGAAAGAAGAAAAAGAACGTGAAAAGTGAGAAAAAAAGAGAGAGAGAAAAAATTCAAAAACAAAAGGCAGAAAGAACGAGATTGGAGAGAAGAAAACAAAATTAAGAGGAAGGTAAAAGAAATATAGAGAGGAGAGATTTCAGAGAGTTTTAAAAAACTTTAGGAGTGACGAAGGTTCAGTTCGAGTTTGGGGATCCCGTTCGCGGTCACAATTTTCGCTCATCTGTTGTAATTGTCGGATTTTTCTCAAGATATATTGAAAAGCTTCACTGCAAAGGTTTTTATTCCTCGCTTGCTTAGTTATTTTATTTGCACAATAATCTTTGAAAGATTTTAGTTCTATTATGAATTTGTTTGTTGAGATACAAGCTACTGTCTTAGCATTACTTTAAAATATGAAACTATCTACGTTACTTTTGAATATGAAGATTTCTTAGTCACAATGTTTAGCTTCTGTAAAATATAAAATATTCTTGAAGGTATTTCTTTCAACTTAAAATAAATTGTAGTAAATATAGTTTCATTAGTTTGTCGGATTATTTATCGTAATTGCTTTAGAGTAATGATAGAAATTTTAATTCAGTTTGGGGATATGGATATATTTTATTTCACCATAAGAAAAGATAGTTAAAGAATTCCATAAAGTTCTTTTATTTTTACTTATTTCTTTTGTAAAAAAAAACTTTACTACATTGCTTCCTAGTGCCTCTGTTTGTGTTAGAAATTTTTTGTTAATATAGTATAAAGATATGATTTTGGTTTTGCTCTAACAATAGGCAAGTCTGCATAATCAACTTAATGGAATTTTTCATGGCTTCTCTCAAAACATTAATTCACCTTTTGCTTTAAATAATAATTATAAATATATTTATTTTTAAGTAGTTTGAATATTTTTTTTGGCCTTATTGATGAGGCTGCATTACTTAGGTTGTATGGATTTAAAGTAATAAACCAAATAGTGGGTAAGAAAAATGTTTCTACGCTCAAAATTAATAAAGCTATAAGTTGGCTCAACTATTTCCGTAAAATAAATATTGTACATTAACTCCAAAAAATATTAAGCCAAATAATAAAATATACAATTAAATATCTCTAATATAAAAGAGACAAAATAATTAAATGTTCTACATACGCTATTAGCCCATGTGTTCATACCCAGACCTTGGATTGGTATACTTAAATAATAAAAGGACCATGTGTGCATTCCGCGTCTTGATACCTTTAAATTTACCATAATTATTTTTTAACCATGTGAACATTCCCGTACCTTGGTTTAACATCCAACTTC
>NW_017700596.1:0-2154 GCF_001879085.1 Nicotiana attenuata | reverse complement strand
GGAAAAGTTGGTCACAAGCCCTGATTGTCGTCTCCCGAAAAAGGATAATAAGAAAGGACAAGCCAACATAGTGGAGAAGAATAATGACATTGATGATCTTTGCGCAATGCTTTCGGAATGCAACCTAGTTGGAAATCCGAAGGAGTGGTGGATTGACTTTGGAGCCACTCGACATGTTTGTGCTGTCAAAGAAGCATTTGCGACTTACTCTACTGCTGGTCCCAAAGAAGAAATTTCCATGGGAAATAATGCAACAGCTAAGATTGAAGGTTATGGGAAGATATTCCTGAAGATGACTTCCGGCAAGGTGTTAATGCTCAACAACGTTCTTCATGTTCCTACTATTAGGAAGAATTTAGTTTATACTTCTTTACTTGTAAAGAATGGATTCAAATGTGTATTTGTTTCTGATAAAGTTGTTGTAAGCAAGAACGAAATGTATGTTGGAAAAGGCTACCTCACGGAGGGCCTTTTCAAACTCAATGTAATGGTTGTTGACAGTATGAATAAAATTTCAGCTTCTTCTTATTTATTGGAGTCAAATGATTTATGGCATATTCGTTTAGGACATGTCAATTATAAAACCTTGCGAAAGTTAATTAATTTAGAAGTATTGCCTAAATTCGAGTGTAATAAATCGAAATGTCAAATATGTGTTGAGTCCAAGTTTGTAAAACATCCTTATAAGTCTGTTGAAAGGAATTCAAATCCTTTAGACTTAATTCATACTAACATTTGCGATATGAAGTCGACACCATCTAGAGGTGGAAAAAAGTATTTTATTACTTTTATTGATGATTGCACTAGATATTGCTATGTTTATTTGCTTAATAGTAAGGATGAAGCAATTGATGCATTTAAGCAATACAAGAATGAGGTAGAAAATCAATTGAATAAAAAGATCAAAATGATTAGAAGTGATAGAGGTGGAGAATATGAATCTCCGTTTGCAGAAATATGTTCGGAATATGGAATTATCCATCAAACTACTGCACCTTACACACCTCAATCCAACGGAATTACGAAAAGGAAAAATCGGACATTAAAAGAAATGATGAATTCTTTATTAATAAGTTCCGGATTACCGCAGAGTTTGTGGGGGGAAGCTATCCTTACAGCTAACCGAATACTCAACAGAGTACCCCACAGCAAAATGCAATCTATTCCATATGAAAAATGGAAAGGAAGAAAGCCCAACTTGAAATATTTCAATGTGTGGGGGTGTCTAGCAAAGGTACAAGTTCATTTACCTAAAAGGGTTAAAATTGGACCAAAAACAGTAGATTGTGTTTTCATTGGATATGCTACAAATAGTAAAGCATGTCGATTTTTGGTTCATAAATCTGATAATCCCGAGATTCATGTTAATACGGTAGTGGAATTAGATAATGCTGAATTCTTTGAAATCATCTATCCGTATAAAACTGAAAGCGAGTCGTTAAGTGAAAGACCTAAACGACCTCGGGAAGAACCAAAGGAAAATACTCCAAGTATAGAAGATCCAAGGCGTAGCAAATGTCAAAGAACATCTACTTCCTTTGGACCAGATTTTGTGACATTCTTGCTTGAAAATGAGTATCAAACTTTTAAAGCAGCTATGTCGTCTTCTGATTCAGCATTTTGGAAAGAGGCAGTCAATAGTGAGATTCAATCAATTTTGGATAACCATACATGGGAATTGGTTGATCTTCCTCCAGGAAATAAGCCTTTAGGTTCGAAATGGATCTTTAAACGGAAAATTAAAGCTGATGGCACTATTGACAAATATAAGGCAAGACTTGTTGTCAAAGGTTATAGACAAAAGGAAGGCCTTGATTACTTTGACACTTACTCGCCAGTAACTAGGATAACATCTATTAGGGTGTTAGTGGCACTAGCGGCCGTGTATGGTCTTGAAATCCATCAAATGGATGTTAAAACAGCTTTCCTAAATGGAGAATTGGAGGAAGAGATTTACATGGAACAACTTGAGGGTTTTGTGGCTCCTGGTAAAGAAAAGAAAGTGTGCAAACTTGTTAAGTCGCTTTATGGACTTAAACAAGCACCCAAACAATGGCATGCAAAATTTGACCAAACAATGTTGGCAAATGGATTTAAAATCAATGAGTGTGAAAAATGTAGTTTACATTAAAAATACTCCATGTCATGAAGTCA
>NW_017700595.1:0-2154 GCF_001879085.1 Nicotiana attenuata | reverse complement strand
CAGACATCACAATGTATATCAACATAAATCTCAATACTACATGTATTATATTATCAAAATTGATACATGGGCGTGGGTTGCACCTATTCGAATCATAACACATAGAAGATACCTTTCGATCCTCCATTATTGGGATATTCAACCGAGTAAGAACATATTCTCTCCTTAATGTTTTCGACCTTCACGGTGTGCTCCTCGACATAGATTTCGTCATAATACATTTACAGAAGCGATCTTAGCTCCCAGACTTATCTAACTAGTATAACAAATGGGTTCCCCTCATAAGCCAATTACCCATTAGCTTTACCTTTATTTCATGTTTTTGTATACCTTCCATTGTCATACACACTACACAGTACCAACATACTCATTACGTAGCTATCCAGCAGCCATTCCCATAATTTGGGACAATACTGAACATATAAGTTCATAACTCCAGCTCACAAAATCAGCACCTTGGTGCTCAAGCCATAAGCAAAGGTCCGGCCTCATGTCCTCCAGACTGGCCCAACATCAACTCACGGAGATTACATCTCGCCCCCCCTCCCTCGATCGGGGAAGAACAAGCCATCAAGGCGCATATACTACTAAGCGCTCATGTGCGCATACTGACGTGTGGAAGGAATTTCAAGAGGTATATCTCAAGCTGAATCAAGTACGCACGAGAAGAATTTCAAGAAAGTGAAGTTTTCCTAAAGGTTCTGCAGCCTCTCGTGGAGAAATACAGGCATCCCCATATCGTTCCACGAGACTCTACTAAATCGGCTCATGACTCATGAGGCCTAGTAACCTAGGCTATGATACCAACTTGTCACGACCCCAAACCCGGTCATGATGGCGCCCAACACTAATGCTAGGCAAGCCCGACCATTTACTCTCTCAACCCGAGCACAAAGCTCAAAACCAATTAATCAGATACTTAAAATCAAATATTAATACTCATAGTTGAAATACTCAATTAAAACAATACGAAATACTGACATAAACTGTAACTCCCAAAGACCTGGGGTCATGAGTCTAGAGCCTCTAACTAATATAGAGTCAAGAATCCTTAAAATAAGTACGTTCTAAAGTACAGAAATAATAAAGGGATAAGGGAGGAGTCGGGTCCTGCGGACGTCATAGCAGCTACCTCGACCACTCCTGGAACTCTGGAAACCAGCGGCTAGCTCAACTAAGCTCCCGAAGTACCTGAATCTGCACACAAGGTGCAGGGAGTAGGGGTGAGTACTACCAACTCAGTGAGTAATAAGCATATAAAATGTCTGAAGATAAGAAATCCACGAAATGCCACAAAGTAAAGCTAAAACTAACAGTCCAACACCTAACTACGAACCATCAGCAAAACAACTTCAAATATATCAGTCAAGTATAATGTAAGGATGCAATGCAATGCACATGACCGCTACGGCGCGTAGCTCGATCCATTTAACGTCGACGGCGCTCACTGGGGGTGTGTACAGACTCCGGAGGGGCTCCTTCAGCCCAAGCGCAATATAATCATACCATTCGCTGCGGCGTGCAGCCCGATCCATACTCAGTCCACAATATGCATATGAGTCACGTAACAGATTCAATTAATTTTCCAATTTCCAATTTATTAAGAAGAATATACTTTGGATATTTAACTTCAGAAAAAGTGACTTAGCATTTCATAACAGTGATTAAACACAAGACTGAGATCATTGATTATACAAAGCATGCTATCATAATGACATTCATCCTCTAAGGATGCTATAGATCGGCACAAGGCCCCAAACACGGCAATAAGCCCAGATATATTCAATACAGGGTGCGTATCTGTCGCCAATATAGAAACATTCTTGTTCGGGATGGACCAAGTCACAATCCCCAGTCATAACCAATCCCGCACCTGCCATGGGGTGCGAGTCACGCCCTACAATAGCGTCACAATGTGATAAGCCGGGGTTTCAAACCCTCAGGCCATCATATACACCAACTACTCACCTCTAACCGGCCGTAGAATGGTCCGCAATGCCTTTTCCTTTCGTATTGACCTCCTCGCGCGTCGAATCTAGTCAAAATCACAACGAATACATAAATATGGGTTAAAGAAACATAACCCAATCAAAAATACTCGAAAAGTACTAAAATTCACGAAGTTGGCAAAACCCGAGCCCCGGGCCCGCTTCT
>NW_017700594.1:0-2155 GCF_001879085.1 Nicotiana attenuata | reverse complement strand
AGCAATGTTTCATAAGTGCGAGGAAAATCATGGATTTGTATAGAAGTTCTGATTGTGAAGCCAGAAAAACAGGTAAACACCTTCAACAATAAATCCAGGGCTTCTAAAGTTTGTTCTTTATTATCTTATCAGTTTATATCAAGCCACGTAGGGCCAATTCCACATTTACAATTTTCAAGTAACAGATAAACACGCGCAAATCATGCCGAGGTCGACGGCGCGCTCCAACAGAAATGTAAATTGTGCACTGCCGAGGGTCGAGCGGCACGAACCATAGATGCATCTATTCTCACCGAGGTGTTCGGCCCGTTCCATAAATAAACACATATCCTGCTCGCGAATCATCCATGCGACGCAGGCACACATAAAATACATGCTCAATCAGTCAAATAAGAACTTATCGGGGAATATTTATTCAAATAAAACCAATTCTCCTTTAACAATTTAAGAAATGAAGTTTAATCCCTTTAGAAATTTACTTACTAATTCGATGTGAGTTAAACAATTCGAGCTACCAATGGGTTCACAATTAATCCACGTGCAACATGCTCTTGGGTCCTAACTACCCGGACAATAGCATAATAGTAGCTACGCACGGACTCTCCTCACCTCGTGCGTACGTAGCCCCCACAAATAGGAGCACATAATCAATTACTTCACCTATGGGGTAATTCCCCCTCACAAGATTAGAAAGGAGACTCACCTTGCTCCGAAGACTCAAAACCGGCATTCTACATTCTTCCAAGGACTCCAATTGATGCACCACGCTCCAAGACTAGCCAATGGTTACGCAAATCCATTAATATATGCTCAAATATTCATTACAACTAATTTATATCAATTCCTAACCCCGATTGGAAAGTTGACCAAGACGCCCTCGGGCCCACGTGCCCGGAATCCAAAACATTTCGAAGATAAAGTTTACCCATAACCTTAGGAACTCGAATATATAATTTTCTCTTAATTTCATACTCAATCGTAATCAAAATCCAAGATTTCTAATTTCCTAGGTTTTCAACCAAAACCCCAAATTTACACTAATCTTCATACTTAAATCCATACATAATTGATATATTTAACACAAAAGTGATGGGGATAACTTACCTTGACATTGACGACGAAAATCCCCTCCTTAAAGCTCTCCAAAATCGCCCCAAGCCATGAGAAATATGAGAGAAATGGCCAATCCCCGACTTTAAATTAACCTTCTGCCTCCAGGGATTTTCGCTTCTACGGAAATAATCCCGCTTCCGCGGTCCCGCTTTTGCGGAAAATATTCCGCTTCTGCGGTCCCTGGGCTCAAGCCCATTTTCGCTTATGCGATAAGCCAACCGCTTATGCGGTTCCGCATCAGCGGATCAAGGGCCGCTTCTGCGGTCCTGGCTGCCCTTGCCCTCGTCCGCTTCTGCGGCTTCTTCTTCGCTTCTGCGGGGCCGCTTCTGCGGTCCCATTTCCGCAGAAGCGGAAATACTAGATACCAGCTGCCTCAGCACTTCTTCAAACTCCGAATTAGATCCGTTAGCCACCCGGAATCCACCCGAGACCCCGAGGACCCCAACCAATCATACCAACCAGTCCCAAAATACATTACGGACTTGCTCGAGGCCTCAAATCATAACAAACAACGCTAAAAACATGAATTACACCCCGATTCAAGCTTTATGAACTTTGAACTTTCCAACTTCTATTTCCGATGTTTAAACCTATCAAATCACGTCCGATTGACCTCAAATTTTGCACACTAATCATATTTGGCATTACGGACCTACTCCAACTTTCGGAATTGGATTCCGACCCCGATATCAAAAAGTCAACCTCCGGTCAAACTTCCCAAAAACCTTCAAATTTCTATCTTTAGCCAAATGGCTTCAAAATGACCTACGTACCTCCGAATTCACTTCCGATCGCGCCTCCAACTTCAGAATCACCATACGAAAATACTCCCAATCTCGGAATTCCAAACGGACATCGATAACTCTGAAATGCACTTCGAACCAAACTTATGAAATTCCTTCTAAAATGCTAACTTCCACAATAGGAGCCAAAATGCTCCCGGGTTGTCCAAAACCCGAACCGGGCATATGCCCAAGTCCGAAATCATCATACGAACCTGCTAGAACCTTCAGATCCTGATTCCGAGGTTGTTTACTCAAAA
>NW_017700593.1:0-2155 GCF_001879085.1 Nicotiana attenuata | reverse complement strand
CCTCACCCCTGGGGCGGCCCCTGGCTACCTGACCTCACCCCTATCTGACTGGGCGGGTGCTGATGAAACAGGAGCAGAAGATGAGGGTTGATCCCTCTGCTGAGATTGACTACCACGACGCCGAGGACACTGTCTCCTCATATGACCGAACTCACCGCACTCGTAGCAACTACCCGGCGCTGTAGAAGGGGATTGATGGAAACCCCTCGCTACTGAAGAGCCCTGGGCTGAAGAGGCAGGTGTAGAGCTCTGAGCTGGAAGGGCACTAAGTGAAGTCTGGCCCTGCTGGAATCCCTGATGACCACGGCCTGAAGAAGCCCCACTGTACTCTGGACGACCTGACTGAGGAGGCCTGAAGGAACGGCCTCTGCCACGCTGGAACTGGCCCCTAGACGGAGCACCACTGAAACTACCTGAACCTCGAGGCCTCTTTGCCTCCCTCTCCTCACGCTCCCGACTGCGAACCGTCTCAATCTCTCGAGCCATGTCAACTACCTCCTCAAACGAGGCACCCATAACCCTCTCTCTGGTCATCAAAATGCAGAGTGAATAGTTGAGGCCATCTACGAACCTCCTAATCCTTTCCCGATCTGTCGGGATCATCCAAGTAGCATGTCGGGCTAGCTGTGTGAATCTCAACTCGTACTGGGTCACAGACATGTCCCCCTGAACCAACCACTCGAACTGACGACACAGCTCCTCCCTGTGAGACTGCGGTACGTACTTCTCCAGAAAGACAGTGGAGAACTGCTGCCATGTAAGGGGCGCTGCACCAACCGGCCTACGCCTCTCGAAGTCCTCCCACCAGGTGAATGCAGGCCCTGAGAACTGGAAGGTAGTAAAAGCCACACCACTCGACTCTAAGATCCCTGCAGTGCGAAGCATACGCTGACACTTATCCAGAAAACCCTGGGCATCCTCGCCCTCAGCACCACTGAACCTCGGTGGCTGAAGCCTGCCGAATCTCTCAAGGCGACGCTGCTCATCGTCCGGCATAACTGGAGCCTCATAGGCTGCAACTGGAGCAACTGGAGCAACTGGCGGAGCTATGGCTGCTTCCGGTGTCTGAAGTCCCTGGGTAGCCTGCTAAGGTGTGTGAGCAACAGGGGTCTGATGTCCTCCCCCGGTCTGGGAAGCAGCTGCTGCAGTAGAAACTGAGACTGCCTGTGCCAGGCTAGTGCAAACTGATAGTATTTGTGCCAAGGTCTCCTGGAGACAAGGAATAGCAATAGGCATTGCTGGTGCCTGCACAGGTGCGGCTGGGACATCGACAACTGGAGTCTGGTCCTGAACTGTGGCGGCTGGTGGGTCAGCAGGTGCTGTCTCTGCTGCCCTCCCTCGACCACGTCCACGGCCTCTAGTGGGTGGTACTGGTGGTCGACCATCGCGTCCGGTAGCACGAGTTCTCGCCATCTGTGAGAGAATAGAATGCAGGAATTAAGTTCTCGAATCACAAAGCCGCACGACAAGAATTTCAAGAATATGGAATTTTCCTAAAGGTTCTGCAGCCTCTCGAGGAGAAGTACAGGCGTCCCCGTACCGTTCCGCGAGACTCTACTAAATCGGCTCATAACTCGCGAGGCCTAGTAACCTAGGCTCTGATACCAACTTGTCACGACCCCAATCCCGGTCGTGATGGCGCCCAACACTAATGCTAGGCAAGCCCGACCAATTAAATACTCTCAACCCAAATACGCAATCCGTTAACAAATAATACGATTTAAAATAGTAAATATCAAGTTTCCAATCCGGAACTAGATAAAATAGTATGAAAAAAATAATAACGAATATACCAAATATTTCCCCCAATAGATCTGGAGTCACGAGTCTAGAGCCTCTAGATGTAACAGAGTAATATATCCATAGTAATAAAGAAGTCTAGGATATGGAAAGATAAATGAAATAAAGGGGAGGAGTCGGGTCCTGCGGACGTCAGGCAGCTACCTCAACAACTCCTGAAAATAAACTTCACGAAAACAGCAAACAACTCCACTAAGTCTCCGGAGCACCTGAATCTGCACACATGGTGCAGGGAGTAAAGTGAGTACTTCCAACTCAGTGAGTAATAAACATATATAATGGCTGAAAGTAAGAAATCCCGAAATATTACAATATAAAGCTATAATCAACGATTCAGCACGTTAAACGATAAAAC
>NW_017700592.1:0-2155 GCF_001879085.1 Nicotiana attenuata | reverse complement strand
TGTCAGCATAACTTGATGACTCTCCTACAGAGGGTCCCACTCCCTATTTGATGCCACCATAAGCTGATGACTTTCTAATATAGGGTCCAATACCCTAGTTGGTGTCAGCGTGACCTGATGACATTCCAACATAAGGTCCCACTCTTTATTTGATGCCAGCAGTTGATGACTTTCCAACCTAGGTCCCACTCCCTACTTGATGCCAGCATGACCTGATGATTTTCCAACATAGGGTCACACTCCGTAGTTGATGCCAGCATAACCTGATGACTTGTCCAACATAGGCTCCCACTCCCTAGTTGATGCCAGCATAACTTGATGACTCTCCAACATAGGGTCTCACTCCCTAGTTGATGCCAGTATAAGCTGATGACTTTTCCAATATAGGGTCCCACTCCCTAGTTGTTGCCAGCATAACCTGATGACTTTTCCAACATAGCGTCCCACTTCCTAGTTGATGCCAGCATAACCTGATGACTTTCTATCATAGGGTCCTACTTCCTAGCTAATGCCAGCATAAACTGATGACTTTGCCAACATAGGGTCCCACTCCGTAGTTAATGCAAAAATAAACTGATGACTTTTCCAACATACACCCTAGTAGTTTCCAGCATAACCAGATGACTTTTCCAACATAGGGTCCCACTCCCTATTTGATGCCTGCATAACCTGATGACTTTCCAACATAGGGTCCCACTCCCTAGTTGATGCCAGCATAACCTGATGACTTCTCCAACATAGGGTCTCACTCCCTAGTGGATGCCAGCATAACCTGATGACTTTTCAAACATAGGGTCCCACTCCCTATTTAATGCCCGCATAACCTGATGACTTTCCAACATAGGGTCCCACTC
The DNA here is from genome assembly GCF_001879085.1 of Nicotiana attenuata. NCBI lineage: Eukaryota > Viridiplantae > Streptophyta > Magnoliopsida > Solanales > Solanaceae > Nicotiana > Nicotiana attenuata. Next base: position 1,301 of record NW_017700592.1, on the reverse strand, counting down.
CGTAGTTGATGCCAGCGTGACCTGATGACTTTCGAACATAGGGTACCACTCCCTAGCTGATACGAGCATAACGTGATGACTTCTCCAACATAGGGTCTCACTCCCTAGTGGATGCTAGCATATGCTGATAACTTTTCCAACATAGGGTCCCACTATTTATTTGATGCCAGCAGTTGATGACTTTCCAACCTAGGTCCCACTCCCTAGTTGATGCCAGCATGACTTGATGACTCTCCAACATAGGTTCTCACTCCCTAGTTGATGCCAGTATAAGCCGATGACTTTTCCAACATAGTGTCCCACTTTCTTCCTTGTTGATGCCAGCATAACCTGATGACTATCTAACATAGGGTCCCGCAACCTAGTTGACGCCAATGTGACCTAATAACTTTCCAACATAGGGTCCCACACCCTAGTTGATGCCACCATAACCTCATGATTTGTCCAACATAGGGTCCCACTCCCTATTTGATGCCCGCATAACCTGATGACTTTCCAACATAGGGTACCACGCACTAGTTGATGCCAGAGTGACTTGATGACTTTTGAACATAGGGTACCACTCCCTAGTTGAAGCCACCATAATCGATGACTTCCCAATATAGGGTACCACTCCCTAGTTGATGCCAGCAAATTTGATGAATCTCCAATATAGGGTCCCACTCCCTAGCTGATGCCACCATAACCTGATGACTTTCTAATATAGGGTCTCACTCCCTAGTTGATGCCAGCGTGACCTGATGACTTTCAAACATAGGGTCCCATTCCCTAGTTGATGCCAGCATAACCTGATGACTTCTCCAACATAGGGTCTCACTCCCTAGTGGATGCCAGCATAACTTGATGACTCTCCAACATAGGCTCCCATTCTCTAGTTGATGTCAGCATAAGCTGATGACTTTTCAAAAATAGGGTCCCACTCCCTAGTTGATGCTAGCATAACCTCATAACTTTCTAACATAGGGTCACACTCTCTAGTTGATGCCAGCATAACTTGATGACTCTCCAACATAGGGTTTCACTTCCTATTTGATGCTAGCATAAGCTGATAACTTTTCCAACGTAGGGTCCCACTCTTTATTTGATGCCAGCAGTTGACAACTTTCCAACCTAGGTCCCACTCCCTAGTTGATGCCAGCATGACTTGATTACTCTCCAACATAAGGTCTCACTCCCTAGTTGATGCCAGTATAAGCTGTTGACTTTTCCAACATAGCGTCCCACTTCATTGTTGATGCCAGCATAACCTGATGACTATCTAACATAGGGTCCCACAACCTAGTTGATGCCAACGTGACCTA
>NW_017700591.1:0-2155 GCF_001879085.1 Nicotiana attenuata | reverse complement strand
CCCCGATAAAGCTCGCCTAATTAGGGCTGTAAAAATCTATAGTATAAGAGAGTGCCGTGAGATGACGGTAAGTGAGTCAGCTACGGAGAAATACAAGGCTTATGCCGTAGGTGGTTTATGGGTTGTCACTGGATGTTGCGTGCCACCAAGAAGAAATCAGGTTTGTGGAAAGTGGGTAAATTTATTAGCGAGCACAGATGTGAAATAGACACATACAATGAGAATCACTTCAACTTGGATATGGACTTGATTTCTCTTGTCTTGATTCCATATTTGGAAGTGTCCATTAGGTTCAAGATTAAAGAGTGTATTACAGTCGTCCACCACGAGTATGGTTGTACTATAACCAAAAGAAAGGCATATCTCGGTCGCAAACGTGCCTTTGAACTTATTTATGGCGACTGGGATAAGTCTTTTTCAAATCTGCCCAGGTACATGGCCGCACTGCAACACTTTAAACCCGGGAATGTTGTTGAATGGAGGCGTGAGCGGAGTCCGGACAGGCCCGAATATATTTTCAACTATGTGTTCTGGTCATCTAAAGCAGCAATTGATGGTTTTGTGCATTGTCGTCCTGTAATTTCCATAGACGGTACTCATGTCTATGGAAAGTATGATATTAAGCTTTTGATTGCAGTTGCAGTTGATGCCAACGGACAAATATTTCCACTAGCTTTTGCCATATGTGCCAACGAAAGCGAAGTGACGTAGACGCTTTTTTTGAACCACTTGAAGCAACACGTTGTCAAACAGCGTTCAGGTATTTGTCTAATATCTGATCGGCATGGTGGTATTTTAAGTTCTGTACGTCACTTGCCTGAATGGCAGGAACCATATGCATACCACCGTTACTGTGTGAGGCACTTGAAGGCCAATTTCCAGAAGAAATTTCCTGACAAGGCCTTGCATGACTTAATGTGGATGGCTGCAACTGAGCACCAGCAGTGCAAATTCACGAGGCGCATGGAACCGATCCGGCAGATAGATCCACGAGCCTATACTTAGTTGATGCGACATGAGCTTCACATGTGGACATTGCATGCTGATGGCGGCAGACGATGGGGAGCCCTCACTACAAATATGTCGGAGTCATTCAACGGCTTGTTGAAGTCTGCCCGTGGACTGCCTGTCACTGCCATGGTCCGCATGACATTCAAACAGAGTGCGGATAGGTTTGTTGAAAGGCATGCAGCTGCATCGGCATTGATGGACAGGGGTGTTGAATTTATGCCAATACCCATGAGAAGATTTGAAAGGTCCAGGAGGCGAGCACAGTGGCATTCATTTCTTCGGTACGATCATGAACGGGGTGTTTTTGAAGTTAAGACCGCTATCCGCGGACACCGTGGGAATAATCTACAAACGGTGAATGAAAATAGAAGGTTATGTTCATGTGGGAAATGAACCATCTACCACATGCCGTGCGCACATGCGTTGAAGTGCTTTCAACAAGTTGGATATGGGGCAACAAACTATATTGATAGGCAATACAATGTTGCTGCATACGTAGACACGTATAGTGGGAAGTTGCATCCATTAGGTGCTGAGCATTATTGGCCGCCGGAACCTTTTAAGATGGTATGTAACAAGGACTATTTGCGCAAGCTGCAAGTGCAAAAGAGAACGCGTATACGGAACCAAATGGATGTTGGTGAGTCCGTTTATGCGCGTAAATGTGGAATATGCTCGCAAACAGGACACGACCGTCGTAAATGTCCTTCAGGTGGTGTGCGTGGCGGTGGTAATCCGGCTCCTGGTGCAAGTTCGTCGAATGTACCCAACTATCAAGGATACCCCTAGTCTTTTATTTTGGTATTGTTTTTTGTAATACGTGTTTGCACTTGTGTATTTTGGAATGAGTGAAGAAAAATCTGTTTAACTGCAGGAACATATAATATGTAAAGCGTGGTTTGATAGTTTCATATAACAACACAAGCACTTAAACTTAACGTGCACTTCAATCAAAATAAAATTTAGTACAACAAACAAGGAAAGCATTACTACAGCACAAACATAGCAGGCCAACATAATAAAAATACATGAAATATGAAAAGTACACTAAACACATTGTAGGGATTGTTTAGTCCCGGTTGCCACTTATTCTCCGCTCCAACCACTTAAATCTTTCTTCCAGTTGTTCTTTTTCTTCTTCTAC
>NW_017700590.1:0-2156 GCF_001879085.1 Nicotiana attenuata | reverse complement strand
ATTTAATTATTTACTTGTTGTTCCCTTGCCGGGATTTAATTGTTAAATCGTTGTTTCCTTGCCGGAATTCCTATATGTTCTTGTTTATTTCCCTTGCCTTGTTTGTGATTGTTGTTTGGTGAGGAAGAGTGTTAAAGCACGAAGGGTGATGCCGTGCATTGTTTGCTATTGTGAGGAAAGAGTGTAAAGCACGAAGGGTGATGCCGTGCCGCACGATGTACCATTCCGTGCCAATTCTATTGATTATATGTGAGGAAAGAGAGTAAAAGCACGAAGGGTGATTCCGTGCACATTTTATTATTCTAATTGCTTTGGTGAGGAAAGAGAGTAAAAGCACGAAGGGTGATGTCGTGCACGTTTTCATTATATTATTGCTTGGTGAGGACGAGAGTAAAAGCTTAAAGGGTGATGCCGTGCACTTGTCTTTGATTTTTCCGATTCTTGCTGATAATTGAGTTATGTTGTCCTTTACGTTTATTTACTGATTTTCTTGTTGTTATCGGTTCAAGTGCATTAATTATCTTATTCAACTATTACTGTGATTCTTTATGTTGGCATTTTCCCTTATTGTGTTACTTGTTATTATTGGCTCGAGGTATCCTTGCGTAACATTATGCCTTGAATTTATGCTATAGTTGCTACATGTTTATGTGACTTAATTGCTACTTGACATTTAGCATACTAAATATTAAATTGCCTATTTGCTCCTTAAAGTCCATAATTAATTGCTACTTGTCATTACTTATTTTTCTCAGTGAGTCATAATTATTGTGTACTTGTTGTCTTATGAATTCGTATTAATTGTTGCGTTTGTTGGAGTAAATTTCATTTGGAAGAACTGTTGATTTAATGAAATGGGAGCGGGTGGTACGCCTACCACGAGATTTAATGAAATGGGAGCGGGTGGTACGCCTACCACGAGATTTAATGAAAGGGAGCGGGTGGTACGCCTACCACGAGATTTAATGAAATGGGATCGGAATGCACGCCTGAAACGAGTTGTGAACCGAGAGTGAAACCTGCCTTTGTTTTCCTTATCCTTGTTAGAAGTTGAATTTTGGTTTCCTGATAATTCTCTTGAGATTCTGTTTCAACTGTTATCTCCCCGCAACATGTTTCCCCCTCCCATCCTTACTTGTTTATTCCTGCTTTACTTTCTACTGTATATTATATAACTGCACAGGTTTATTTGGTGGTTCGGTCCTAGCCACGTCACTACTTCGCCGAGGTTAGGCTAGCCACTTACTAGCACATGGGGTCGGTAGTGCTGATACTACACTCTGTGCTCTTTTACAGAGATCCAGGTCCCGGACAGCAGCAGTAGCTCGGGAGCCAGCCTTCAGTCCACCGAGACTCCGAGGTAGCCTTGCACGCGTCCGCAGGCCCGGCGTATCCTCTATCTTATATTTCATTCATCTCATGTTTTCGAGACAAATAGTGTTATATTTCTTTCAAACGATTGTATTTAGTACTCTTAGTAGTCCGTGGATGATGTGACACCAGTTCTTGGGTAGAGGCACATGTTGAATTCCGCATTAGTGTTCAGCTTATTTAATTTAAGTCTTCCGCTTTAATTTCATATTCTGCTGTCATTTAAATTTTTAACGCTTGTTGTTATGATTGATAAAAGGATTTAAAATAAAGTAGGTAGGAGTTTATGATTTGTGGCTTGCCTAGCTTCTACGAGTAGGCGCCATCACGACCCCCGAGGGTGGGGAAATCCGGGTCGTGACAAGTTGGTATCAGAGCTCTAGGTTACACAGGTCTCACAATTCACGGACAAGCTCAATAGAGTTTGGGGGATCGGTACGGAGACGTCTGTATTTATCCCCCAGAGGCTACTGAGTTAGGAAAACTTCACACTTGTTCTTTCCTATCGTGCGGTTTTGTTTCTCAAATGCTAAATTGAAACCTCTACTCTTGTCCCTTCGCGAATGGCGAGGTCATGTACCGCTTCTTCAGCTGAGCAGCAGCACAGACCAGTGATAGATCAGTTACGTCTTCGGAGGCTTTGTGGAGGTTGGATAAGTTTCACCAAGCTCTTCACTACTACATTCAGCGGTGCATCTACTGAGGATCCTCAGGATTATCAACACAGCTGTCATGAGGTTCTCAGAAACATGGGGATAGTTGAGACCAATGGGGTCGATTTTGCT
>NW_017700589.1:0-2156 GCF_001879085.1 Nicotiana attenuata | reverse complement strand
CATCCTAGAGCAAACTACAATTTCTATTTAATTTTGTCTCTAAAGAATCCTAATTAATTAATTTTATCAATCGCTATTATTTAAAGCGATCAAGGAATTTGGGTCTCAAGTTCAAGTCCACACTTGAACAAGAGGCAAACCTCTTAACTCAAGCATGCTACTTAACTAGGAGGCCCAAAACCTATGTTATAAATTTAAACTCGTGATCTTAATATAAATTCCAACCTTCAGCAGTTTTGGGCTTCAAATTAGCCCAATAAAAGGAGTTTTCAACCAGCTTAGTAAGAAACAGTTTGGTAATAGGCCCGCGATCAGGCCTAAATGAGAGGAGAAAACTATTTGACATTGGGCCGTAGGCAGATTCAGGCCCAAGTCCAACTCCCACTGAGGCAATCACTTTTTGGGCTTCCAAATGAGCCAAAATCTCTCTCTTTCAATTTGATTTTCAACCTTATGGCCTTAATTCACGATGAGTTCAACCTCCAGGAGCACATGAACAAGTCGATTCCATGACCATTGCAGCTTAGTGGTCTTAGGTCGTTCAATAAAATTATACAATGACTATCCGAGCAGGTCGAACTAATTGAATTGATGCGTTTATGCAATTATGTCCTAGGGACTTCCATGTATAAAATAAATCAGTGAAGAAGAAAGGGATCCAACAGTACACCTGAAACTACAATTTATGCCTGCTTCTATACTAATTTCAACTATCAATCTGCTTTGGATTTAATGTCACTCTAATAACGCATTTGGATCTAATTTTATACAAACATGATATCAAGTCTGCATTTATTAACACTATAATCGACATTCATGTGATTACTCCTAACAGTTCGAGCATTCAGTCACTAACACCAGTACACATCACTAACTCCCCAAATCAATTTCCAACTCAAGTTATTTACTAATTTTAAATGTGTAAGCTAAACAAATGAACCAAATTAACTACAGCTAATACCATTCAAAATTTAACAGTCCAAAGTCCATGATAGTTCAAAACAGCTTAATTACAGCGAACAAACAACTACATCACAAGAAAACATCTAAACATATAACGGAATTATTGAAATTGCAATTCCACAGCAGAAATTTGCTTCAGTTTCATTTCATGTTTTCCAGCAGGAGATGATACATTGAGTCAGGTTCGAAATGTGTACCTGATTTTGAAATAGAACAAAGGAATGAGAGGTCAGCAGCAGCAAACAACTCAGAACACGGAATCAATGATCCAGGAGAATTTCAAAACAAAAACAGCATCAATACAACCCAGCAATGAACACAACTAGCTAATAACCAATAATCAACTTTGAACTAATCAAATCCCGTGCAAATTGACTCGAATTCCGGGTTTGGTGTTCTACTCTAAAATTCAAACTTTCAGTTTTTTGGAGACTTGGGGAATTTTTGGGGGAATTTGGAGCTTGAAAACTTGTGAATGAAGGCATTGGGGTTGCCTTTTATAGACAAGAAATGGGGTAGAATGTTCTAGATGGCACTCACATTTTTTCCTTCTTTTAGTTTCAGATTTCATCCACTAGACCTTCAATTTTTAGCTTGTCTCTCAAGTTACTGCCCTAAGTTTGCTGAAATCTTCACTAAAGTCCTATTCTAGAAGGCCCTAGTGTGTTCTTCTACTTATACAATACTTATACTACCCTTATTCGAGTTCTAGAATTACCAAACTTTAACAAACTAACCATTTTGGGTGCCCAAAATACCCCTGGAGACCCCCTGAAATTACTAACATTCCAAACAACTAATCTAAGCCTAATGACTAAATGAATTAACCCATGACACTTACTGATTAAACCCACACCGGACTGAATTAAACTAACCCAAAACTAACGAATCACATACTAACAAAAATAAGGATCAAACAATACCTAGACAGAATCAATTAACAAAAACAAAACCTTAGGTAGATTTTTCCTTTGTAGTGTTAGGATTAGATGGGTGAAGGTCAGAATGTAACCCCAAAGGTGCACACTTGCAAAGAAAAGAACTTGAGAGGGGACGTCTAAGCTTGTTCGTGGACTCATATATATGCCTTAATTTTGCACATCTTGTCTTGCTTGAACACTTGTATGATTGTGTTGATGAACTGATTCGGAATGAGTTACATGCTAAGTGTGTGTGAGTTGCTACTTGTATCC
>NW_017700588.1:0-2156 GCF_001879085.1 Nicotiana attenuata | reverse complement strand
AGGTTGCCCTGTATGGAAGAACCTGTTCCATCACCTGTTCCTTCTGTTGGTGCCACTTTGACCTGAGTTGATGCTTCAGTCAAGTCTTTTACCAATCCAATGGCTTCATCTTCATGTTCCCATCTCTCAGAAAGAATGTTAGTTTCATCAAATACTACATGCACACTTTCTTCAACACACAAAGTTCTTTTGTTAAACACTTCATATGCTTTGCTATGTGAAGAATACTCCCTCATCACTTCTGGGATCAAACTTTCCTAGGGAGTCTTTTCCATTATTGTGCACATAGCACTTGCAACCAAATGCCCTAAGATGGGATATATTTGGTTTTCTCCCTTTAAGTAACTCATAGGGAGTATTCTCTACCAGAGGTCTGGTCATGCATCTATTTATTATGTAACATGCAGTGTTTACAGCCTCTGCCCAGAAGCTGTGAGGCAATTTACTAGAAAGTACCAAGGTTCTAGCCATATCCTCAAGAGTTCTATTCTTTCTTTCAACTACTCCATTTTGCTGAGGAGTCCTAGGGGCAGAGAAATTATGATCTATACCATTTTCATCATAGAACTCAGCAAACTTTGAGTTTTCAAATTCAGTTCCATGATCAGACCTAATGGAGGCAAGTTGATTTCCTAATTGTTTCTGAGTTTTTCTAACAAATGCAGAAAACATGTCAAATGCTTCATCTTTGGAGGTTATAAATAGAACCCAGGTAAATCTAGAATAATCATCAACTAGTACCATTACATATCTCTTTCCACCTTTGCTCATGGTTCTCATTGGACCACATAGATCCATATGAACCAGTTCCAACGACTTGGTTGTACTTACCATTTTCTTACTTTTGAAGGATGACCTTCCCCCTTGCACATGCCTCACAAACTTTGTCTTCCTTGAACTTGATATTAGGTAACCCTATCACCAAGTCTTTAGAGACTGATTTGTTAAGCTGATTTAGACTTGCATGACCAAGTCTTTTGTGCCACAGGAGGGGATCATTTACCAACACACTTAAACAAGTGAGTTTATTTTCTGAAAGAGTGGACAAATCTACAATGTAAATATTGTTAACTCATTTTCCCTGCAAAACAATCTTGTCAGTGGTAAGGTTAATCACAAAGCATTTGGTGGAGGTAAAAGCCACAAGGTTACCTCTGTCACACAGTTGTGACACACTTGTTAGGCTATATTTCAAGCCATCTATCAGGTAGACATTCTCTATGGAATGAGAATCTGTTTTGCCTACCTTTCCAACCCCAATGATCTCACCTTTCTTTCCATTACCAAAGGAGACATTACCTCCCTTTAAGTCCTCAAGTGAAAGGAACTGGTCCTTGTCCCCAGTCATATGTTTTGAGCAGCCACTATCCATATACCATATTTGGCTCCTCCCTTTCACTTGGACCTACAAAAGGAAATCAGGGGTTAGTCTTAGGAACCCAAACTAGTTTGGGTCCCTTTCTATAAGCAAAAGGGTGAATCAAATTCCTTCTTGCCCATCCAGGCAGCTTACTTTTTCCTTGAACAAAAGCTTTGTTCTTTTGACTGGCCTTTTCTTTTGCATTACATTCATGTTTGTAATGGCCAGTCTTACCACAGTGTGTGCAGATTTTATTTTCAGGAAGTGTGAGGTACTTGCTTTTAGGATCCCATTTTGGAGCTTGAGTCCCATAGCCAAGTCCTCTTTTGTTGCTACTGTGATGCTCTTGCAACCAGGAGAGTGCATCAGAAGCCTTGTTCCATTTGCAAGTTCTGTCTAGTTCATGTTTCACCTTTCCTAGATCTTCCTTTAAGACTTTGATGAATTCATCTTTCTTATACAATTCATCTTTCATTTTCCCCAAATTTTTTTCTAGAGTTGAGTATATGTGTGATCAGCTTTCTTCTTTCCTGTTCCTAATTTCAGTTTTAGGTTTTCAGACCTAAGTTCTAGGACACTGTTGTCAAGTTCAAGAACCTGGTTCTTCAACTCAGCATTTTTGTTATCAATCTCATTTGCCCTAGACTCTAGACTTTTGCAATTTTGCTTTTAGGATCACACATTCCCTAGACAGAACTTCCTTCTCATTGTTAATTATTTCAGATTCATCAATGAAGTCTAGTAATAGCTCAGCCAACTTTTCTTAGACAAGAATTTAATCTTGTCTTTGAGATGA
>NW_017700587.1:0-2156 GCF_001879085.1 Nicotiana attenuata | reverse complement strand
TACAGTTCAAGTCGGCAACAAAGGGATTCCACCGGGAGAATACAAGTCAACAAGGCAACAAGAACCACAAGAGCACGTTTGAGGATATAGATAGGATTTCTTGTAATTCATAGATCATAGATTAGTCTAGCTTCTTTTATTTTATCATGGTGTAATAAGGGGTTCAGTAAGAAGTAGCAGCAGCAGCAACAACAGTGAAATCACAGCTTCATGGTAGTCCCAGCTACCAAAAATTCATGAACTACACTGACCTGATTCCTTTATAGCCAAGGATATGTAGGCAACCTCAGAAGCAGGGTGAGGTCAACTCTTTCAAAAAATACTTCCCACGGAGTATTCAAACGGGCAAAAATCTCTCGTATTCGCTCACTTTATCTTTGCCCGAAAACTCTTCGTATTTCCGAGTAAAGAGGGGCAGCTGTGAGCACGTGATTTTTTGCCCTATATGAATTACTCCCACAAATTCAAAACAAAATAATTTTTCCCATTGTTTGCAATTTTGTGGATTTTTGTGGCATTTTCCTGTCAATTGTTTGCATTTGTCTGTGCACGTTTATTTTATTTAATTAATGAAAAATAAAAAAAAATATGTGTCGACGCCCCATTTTTCTCGCAAAATCGGGTTTATGACATTCGGGAAGACAACTCTGTTCCCATTTGGGAATTGGGTTTTGGAATTGAAGAGTCGCCACCTAATGATTGAGTGCATTAGGACACTAAGAAGGGTTTTTGAGTTGGAAAACCAGAGTTCGGGTAAGGGCTAGAAATTATCTCAAGGGGAAGGTGTTAGGCACTGTCACGACCCTAGTTCACCAACCGTGAACATGTCATGACGGCACCTGGTCCCCATGACCAGGTAAGCCTAAAATTTGCGGAAGTATATTAATTGCGGAAAAATAGAGAAAAATCAAATATAATATCTAAAAGAAACTGTACTGATTGCCGCTTGGCAAGTACAACTCAATATCACAAGTCTAAAACAATTCCCAAAACCCGGAAACTCACGGGCAACACAGGCTACAGAAGTGTATAGTAAAGGTTCCCAACTCCAGAATTTCTAACAACTGAAAGAAGGAAAAACTAGGTACTAAAGATAGAATAAGAGGGAGACTCGTCGGTCTGCGGACGCAGCAGATCTACCTCGAAGTCTCCGTAGTCTTCCCGTCTCACTGATAGGGCGCCTAAGTAGAGATACCTGGATGATCTGCACATGAAAAAAAACATGCGCAGGAAGGGCATGAGTACACCACAGCGGTACTCAGTAAGTGCCAAGCCTAACCTCGGTCGGGTAGTGACGAGGAAGGCATGGGCCATACTGAGACAAAATATAGTAATAATAATAATTAACAGGATGATAATCTGACAGAAATAATAAATACAGCAGTGTAATAAGAGAGGCTAAACAAGGCAATAGCAAATACACAAGAACGGAACAACCACAGAATAAGTACAGCTCAACACCAATGGTAACAATGAGGATCTCCCAGGATACCGTCCTGTAGTCCTTTTCTCAACGGTCCAGTGGATCTCCCGGGATACCGTCCCGTAGTCCATCATAAGTGTATATCCGAATGATCTCCCGGGATGCCGTCCCGTAGTCCAACTATTAATGTGCAGGGGGATCTATCGGGAATCTAATCCGCAGTCCCAAAGTAAAAGTGCAGGGGGGGGTCTACCGGGAATCGAACCCGTAGTCCCAAAGTAAACAAATAAGGGGGGGGGGGAGATCTACCGGAATCCCACATCCGTAGTCCCAATGTAAGTGCGCAGTCACAACCAGAAGGTACACGGAAACGAAGTACGAAAGACAAGCAACAGGTAGTACTGGCCTAGCATGCTTCACGTAGTACAGTTAAGGCAACTTAAGCAATTAGGCAAGTTAAATCAACTAATCATGCTTTGCTAATATAGTACAGGTTATAATTGCAAGTATAATAAAGCAAAATGTAAGGAACTAAATCTCAATATCTTAAGAAAAATCGAGTTTCCAACAATTAGCTCAAGTACACGCCTGTCACCTCGCGTACAAGGCACTCAAATCAACAAATAACAAATCCTAAGGGGAAAGGTCCCCCACACAAGGTTAGACAAGCCACTTACCTCGAACCGGCTCAATATCAATAGAAACCACGCCTTTGCCACGAGTATCCGACTCC
>NW_017700586.1:0-2156 GCF_001879085.1 Nicotiana attenuata | reverse complement strand
AATGTCAAAAAGGTAATGTCTTCACCCTCTAATTGATTCTAGCATTGGTTTGATGATTATAAACCCTAGTGAATGAGATATGAGTTGATGGGTTTGATAGAAATGCATGAACGATTATAGGGTTGGGTGTTGAGTTTTGATTATTGGATAAAAGAGTGTTGTTTACCTTATGGGTGATGAAGAATAATGTTGATTATAACCATTTGAGACTTTAGAATTTATCTAGGAACAAGAGAATGGCTTGTTGGGTGTAGAAACACCATTAATAAGGACCATGAAGCTTTATGTCACCAAGTGTTTGAGAAAATGTTTAAGTGACTAAAACATGAGAATTTATGCTAATATGGAATCCCTTTGACTTGTATTGATATAGATTAAAGTTGAAAGGGTTGGCGAAGGTTGTATTACACTCAAGAGCAGGAAGTTAAGGTATGTGAGGCTAACTCTCTATGTTTGGGAATTTTAATGATTCTCCCTACACTACGTTTCTTTTACGACGTTACTAATTGCCTCAGAAATATAGTTAAGCCTAGTTCCTTGAATAGTTGTAGAACTTCTATTCTCTAGCTTCATAACTCGCTCATGACTTTCATTCTGAACGTTGTGAGCTCAGTGCGTATTCAATATAGACTTGGGTTTGATGCCCCGAGTCTTAGTATAGTTTACTCAGTATGCCATATACAGTTGAAATTTCAGTATTCATAACCAGTTCAAGAATACATGTCTCAGTCTAGTCCCATTCAGTATGTCAGTATTATGTAACCCACTATGATCCAGTATTCCAGCATCATGTAACTCAAGGTGATGCAGTATTTCACCATCATGTATTGCAGTTTGATTCTCAGTTCTTGAATGTTGAACACCTGTATTTGGGCCTGCGGCCGTAGTTTATGCTTTATGCATGTCTGGGCCTGAGGCCGGTGTTTATGCTTTATGCATGTTTGGGCCTGAGGCCGTAGTTTATGCTTTATGCATTTTGGGCCTGAGGCCGTAGTTATGTATACGTATACTGGGGCCTGAGGCCGTAGCTTGTGCACATATATATCGGGCCCGAGGCCGTAGCTTATTCAGATAAACAGGTTGTTCATCATTTAGAAGAGGGAGTATTCCTATCCTTACTTCCTTTATTCAGTTCAGTTATCAGTTATCAGTTATCAGTTATCAGTTATCAGTTCAGTTATCAGTATCATTTCAGTTATCAGCTTAGTTTCAGTTTCAGAATTTATTATTTTTTTCTTTCAGTTGCTTTACATACCAGTACAATTCAAATGTACTGACGTCCCTTTTGCCCGGGGCCTGCATCTCACAATGCAGGTAATGATTTACAGGTTGATGATTCCGAGTGCTAGGATTCTCGTACCAGCTATTTGGCGATCCTAATTCTTTCAGGGCATCATCATTACCTTACAGTCTTCAGTATTTTTCAGACAGTCAATGTTTTCACTATTTCATTAGAGGCTTTATAGACTAGACTAACAGTTAGACAGAGTCTCAGGCTTTTCATGTTAAGCCATGTTGGCTACAAATATATTTCAGAATTGTATTAGTATTTCCGCACTTTGATTTATATCATCCAGACTTTCAGTATATCAGCATGTGTTAGTTTATCTTCCGCAATTTAGTATGTTATGATACCACATGTTGATTCAGCCAGCCAGTTTCGCTCGGTCACATGTAGTCAGGCACCGAGTGCCGTGTTACGTCCAGGCCTAGGTTCGGGGCATGACAAAGCTTGGTATCAGAGCACTAGGTTCAAGAGTCTTAGGGAGTCTATGAAGCCGTGTCCAGTGGAGTTTCCTTTATATGTGTGTGCCGGCCACTCATATAAATGGTTAACTACCAAGACATTCAGGATTGTCTCACTTCTTTCTACTCTAGATCGTGCCATGAAACTTAGAGCAATAGGTAATCTTCTTTTCCTATCGAATTCCAAACGTAATGGATGCCCAAGCGACGCGCATGAGAAACCTAAGGTCCTAGAGAGGATAATTGCCCATTGGGGTATAATTATGGAGTACAACTTGGTAAATATGAGACTTGAGAGGATGTCAAAAGTGGGATGCAATGGATACTAGCACACATTAGAGCATAACCTTATCAGAAAGTACAAAAGCAGTTATGATGTCTTATGGTTATCAGTTTACCTCAATTACCAG
>NW_017700585.1:0-2157 GCF_001879085.1 Nicotiana attenuata | reverse complement strand
GTATATATATATATATATATATATATATATATATATATATATATAGATACAGATATAAAACAGAGATATAGATTTAAGAGGGGAGAGGGGGATACTTTAATTAATCGTAGGCCTTCCACGTGTCTGAGCCGAGAGTCTATTAGAAAAGAGCCTCTCTATCCTCACAAGGTAGTACCTTTCAAGACTACTGGGTATGTTGTTGTTGTTGTTGTAGTAGGCCTTACGTGCCTATTTTAGTGTTGAACACGGTTATTAACGAATGGGGCATATTTGGTCTATAGTATAACTGTATGGACTTTTATATAGGAATAGTGAAATAAAGGATAGTAGAATAGATATGAATAATATTTGGAAGTAAATGGGTAAATATTGTATTTGAAAGTAGCAAATGTGACTCATTTTCTACGGATAAAAAAATGCGACCCGTTTCCGTATCCTAAAATTAGGGTTCACTGGAGAAGTCCTTTCAGAAATTCGAGAGATTCCTTAGCCATTGAAGATGACGAAAATTTCTCTGTTGCATTACTCTTGCAATAGTATTCCCTTTATCTCATTTTCTGCTATTACACGTATTGGTTGGGCAATTCCAATTCGAGATTATTCTTTATCTCATAGCAATACATCCATTCGACAAAGGGTAAATTTGGGGCAACAAGAAGGTTTGATAACGTCATGTGTTTAGATAATGTTGTGAGTCTCTTTAATCGAATGGTAAGAACGCAGCCTCTTCCTTCGGTTTTCGACTTCTCGAAATTATTAAAGTCTATGGTAAATATGAAGCATTACTCTGTTGTTGCTTCCCTTTTTGAAGAAATGCGGAAATTGGGTATCCCAATTAATGGTTTCATCTTGAATATTGTGATTAACAGTTATTGCCTAATGCATCGCTCTGACTGCGGATTTTCGGTGTTAGCCATTTACTTGAAGAGTGGAATTTCATTTGATATTGTGAGCTTTAGTACCTTAGTAAGGGGACTCTTTGCTGAAAATAAGATAAAAGATGTGGTTACCTTGTTTAAAAAGTTGGTGAAAGAGAATATTTGTGAGCCTAATGAAGTCATGTATTCGACCGTCATGAATGGGCTTAGCAAAAGGGGCCATACTAACATCCTGTAAATCAAGTTGTACCGCAAACTAGCGTAGGATAGCGTGTGCTTGCTATTATACGCCAAACCCACCGGAAAATGTCGCGAGGAAGACCTCGACGACATGCAATCAAGGTAGATCTGAGGGAAGTAGCTCTGAAGGAAGGAGATAATGGACAAACAGGGAAAGTAGTGGAGAAAGTCAGGAAATTAATGAAACAGTGATGGAGAAACCAATGGAACAGTGGCCGAACTTGACAATAGGAACTGGAGCAATTACACCGGCGGTTGGATGTTCAATTACTCAATTGGAACCAATCAAAGGTGGAAATGAGGTAATTGATGAAGTTAGGGTGAATGAAATTGGGAAAGGAGCTAGAGATGATGAAACACAAGGGAAGCAAGAGGTACCAGCTGTGACGAAGTGGAGAAATTTATTTGCAGAGAACAAAATGGCAAATCGAGGTATGAATTTGCAGTATATTGCTCCTACTATTAGAAATGGAATCAAAGTAGCTAAATTAGATAAGGAGGTGGTGGAACGAGCTACAGAGAATTGGAAATTGGCTGTGATTGTGTATGTAGTAGGAGAAACACCTACTATTGCTGCTTTGGAAAGGTTTATTGCATTTCAGTGGAATTTTGCAACTAAGCCAACAATATACCTTCATAATGATGGGTATTTTGTTGTGAAGTTTGTTACAGAGGAGGATAGGGATGTTGTATTGTACTCAGGACCATACACGATGAATAGTAGGCCTGTGGTGGTCAAAATGTGGTCTGCGAGTTTTGATTTTGCAAATGAGGTACTGAAAACTATACCTCTATGGATCCAGTTGCCAAAGCTGCCCTTAAGCTGTTGGGAGGATGATTCATTAAGCAGAATTGGAAGCACGTTGGGAATTCCTATATATGCAGATGCGTGTACAACAAGAGTTGAACGTATTTCGTATGCTCGAATTCTGGTAGAAATGGATGTGACAAAGCCATTACCAAAACAAATCAAGGTTGAAGATCCTAATGGGAGAGAATTTGAACAAGAGGTGTGGTATGACTGGTTGCCACAATATTG
>NW_017700584.1:0-2157 GCF_001879085.1 Nicotiana attenuata | reverse complement strand
ATAAGAATCCCTGCCTCCAGATGAGGCACCACTGAAACGACCTGAGTGACGGGGTCTCTTGTCTGCTCTATGGCTACCCCCCTGTGCCAGAACCATCTCAACTCGGCGGGCCACATTGGCCGCCTCCTGAAAGCTGATCTCACTACCAGTCTCCCTAGCCATCTGGAGACGAATCGGCTGAATCAAACCATCAATAAATCTCCTCACCCTCTCCCTCTCAGTGGGGAGTATGACAAGAGCATGGCGAGCTAGATCGATAAACCAAATCTCATACTGGGTAACTATCATAGAGCCCTGCTGGAGACGCCCGAACTGCCTGCGAAGAGCCTTTCGCTGAGTAACTGGGAGAAACTTCTCCAAAAATAACTCTGCAAACTGATCCCATGTCAATGCTGGCGACCCCGCTGGTCTGGCTAAACAGAAATCCCTCCACCAAGTCTTGGCGGATCCTGCTAGACGAAAAGTGGCAAAGTCGACCCCATTGGTCTCCACAATACCCATAGTCCGAAGAACCTCATGACAGCTATACAAGAAATCCTGGGGGTCCTCTGAAGAAGCGCTGCTGAATGTGGTGGTGAAGAGCTTGGTGAACCTATCCAGTCTCCACAAAGCATCTGCGGACATAGCCGCTCCATCACCGGTCTGAGTCACAATACCCGGCTGAGATGTCACAGCTGGCTGAACCACTGGAACCTGAGCCTGGGGAGCTACCTGCTCCGGAGTACGTATAGCAGGAGTCTGAACTCCTCCTCCAGCCTGAGAAGTGGCTGGTGCTACTGGAAGCAAACCCGCTCTAGTGGCGCTCTCCACAAAGCCTACCAATCTGACCAAAGCATCCTGAAGAACTGGGGTGGCTATAAACCCCTCTGGGACCTGAGCTGGGCCCGCTGGCGCTGCTGGGACTGGGACCGGAACCTCCTCGTCAAAACCGACCTGGGGCTCCGCCGCTGGTGCTGCTGCTCGGGGCTGAGCTCTGCCCCTACCTCGGCCACTAGCACGGCCTTGTCCTCTGCCCCTAGCGGGAGCTGCCTGGGGCTCGGACTGCTGGTCTGAAGATGAGGAAGCGCGTGTTCTCGCCATTCTGCGAGGAAACAGAGTGGAAGTCCAATTAGCATTGAGAAACCAAACTGCACGACAAGAAAGAACAAAGGAGAGATTTTTCCTAACTTGGTAGCCTCTGGGGGATAAGTACAGACGTCTCCGTACCGACCCCTCAGACTCTACTAAGCTTGTCCGTGAGTTGTGAGACCTATGTAACCTAGGGCTCTGATACCAACTTGTCACGACCCGGATTTTCTACCCTCGAGGGTCGTGATGGCGCCTACTAATAGGAGCTAGGCAAGCCAACTTAATTAACAAATTCATTAAACACATGTTCCTTTTTAACAATTAACGGCATTAAATAAAGGCGACGGAATTAAAATCATTAGCGGAAGACTTAAATTTTATTTACAGAAATTCCAGCATACGTCTCTACCCCGGGACTGGTGTCACATACTCATGAACATCTAAGGAGTACTACATACAAAGTTTGAAAGAAACATAATCTGTTTATCTCGGGTACAATGAGATGACAGCCAAATGTAAAGACAGAAGGGAGACGCCGGGCCTGCGGATGCCTGCAAGCTACCTCATGTCTCTCTGGACTGAAGGTTCGCCCCCGTGCTAAAGCTGTTGCTGCTGCTCAATACCTGGACCTATGCAAAAATGCACAGAGTGTAGCATCAACACAACCGACCCTATGTGCTGGTAAGTGCCTAGCCTAACCCCGGCGAAGTAGTGACGAGGCTA
Source organism: Nicotiana attenuata (assembly GCF_001879085.1). Lineage (NCBI taxonomy): Eukaryota > Viridiplantae > Streptophyta > Magnoliopsida > Solanales > Solanaceae > Nicotiana > Nicotiana attenuata. The sequence continues at coordinate 366 of NW_017700584.1, read as the reverse complement.
GACTGGACCTCACATAAACCTGTGCAATTATAAATACAACAGAAATCGAGGTACAAGGCAACTAACAGTATGGGAGGGGAAACATGCTGTGGGGAGATAACAATATTAACAGAAAATCCAAAGTAACCAATCTAGGTGCAATTTAAAATTTAAAGCGAACAAGAAACTAATACTAACACTAAACACATTTGCATCAATAACTGTTGCGGCGCGCAACCCGACCCTAATACATTCAACACTGTTGCGGCGTGCAACCCGATCCACAATTATCACTGTTGCGGCGTGCAACCCGATCCACAATTATCACTGTTGCGGCGTGCAACCCGATCCACAATGTATACTTCTCAACCTTGCCCAAGCAACAGT
>NW_017700582.1:0-2158 GCF_001879085.1 Nicotiana attenuata | reverse complement strand
TAACATTAAGTCTTTTTCTACACAGGTTTAAATACCACATTTTCATTATAAACGTTTAAAACAACAGAAAAATATGCGGAAGTCAAATAAACATATAAACTACACAGCCCAAATAATCTGGTGTCACCAGTCTAGAGCCTCTAATACAAGTCTGAATACCTACTACATCAATAGTCTAGAAAATACGGACAGATAACAAGATAGGGAGGAGAAAACAGGGTTGCGGGCGCCATGCAGCTACCTGGAAACCTCCGTCGACACACTGTATCAGCTGAACAACCCTCACTCGACCGCTCGGGCACCTGGATCTGCACACAAGGTGCAGGGAATAACGTGAGTACGCCAACTTAGTAAGTAACTGAAGTAAATAAGTACAGAAAGCAGTGACGAGTAGTTCAAAAAGCATATAACTAAATAATCACAGGATAACAGATCAACTTTACAGTTTAAAACTAGTTTCGTCAAAGAATCAGCTTTTCCAGTTTAAAACATTTGAAATCACATACTTAACAATATATTCAACAGAGGCTTATTTAAAAGGAGAGTGAAATCAGTGAAAACATCATAACTGGCCCCTCGGGCAAGGAATCACTCAAAATATGGCCTCTCGGGCAGCCTCTCAGTCACTCGTGACTCAAGCCTCGTCACTCAGTCTCATAATATCTCATAGTAATAGAAATCATAATAACCGTTGCGGCGTGCAGCCCGATCCATATGTTTATAGTCGACTATGCTCACTGGGGGTGTGCAGACTCCGGAGGGGCTCCTACAGCCCAAGCGTCATATTGCTGCGGTGCGCTGCCCGATCCAATATACATATATATCGCTGTGGCATGCAGCCCGATCCATATAAGTATCGTTGTGGCATGCAGCCTGATCCATAACTCACATATATATAAATATCCTCACACTTAGGTTCTTGACCTCTCTCAATCATTAACCTCACAGCCTCTCGGGCACAATAGTGGAAATTAGAGAATTCAGTCCAAATAGTTTCTCTCATTTAGAAATGGAAAGAATAAACCAGTTTTAGACATTTAAACAGGTAAAACATGACCGAGGATATGCTTTTAGCAAGTAAAGTGAGGAAAAATATTCAAAATTCCCCTAATGGTTTCTACAGGTCGGCACAAGGCCCCAAACATGGCATACAACCCATAATACAGTATAAATATCCAAAATATGGAATAATATAATATTTCCAAACCAAATACACGGCTTAATAGTCGCAACGGGATGGACCAAGTCACAATCCCTACCGATGCACGCCCACACGCTCGTCACCTAGCATGTGCATCACTGCGTTTATCAAAACAAGTCAAATACCGGGGTTTTGTACCCTCAGTTCCAGATTTATAATGGTTACTTACCTCAAACCGGTGAAAATACTACTCTGCGACGCCTTTGCCACTCGAATCGGCCTCCATTCGCATCGAATCTATCCAAAATCAGAATCACGACGTCAAAATATGCTAAGGGAACGAAGCCCAAGCGAAAACAATCAAATAATACCAAAAATCTCGAAATTGGCCAAACCCGACCCCCGGGCCCACGTCTCAAAACTCGATAAAATTACATTACCGAAATCCTTATCCTCCCACGAGTCTATACATATCAAGAACACTAAAATCGGAGTCCAAATGACCGCTCAACTCCACATTTAAAGGTCTAAATATCCAAGCCCTAGTTCTTCACTTTTTGGTTTAATTTCCATGATTTACTAGGTGGAATTCACATAATAATCGAGTTTTTAGCCCAAGAATCTTACCTCCAAGTAATTCCCCTTGAATCCCTCTTCAATCTCCCTTAAAAAGCTCCAAAAAAGACCAACAATGGAGGAAATAAACCCCAAAATCGCGGATAAGACGAGCTTAAAAACCTTCTGCGTAGGCATAATTTCCTTCTTCGCGAACGCGGCCAAAGCCTCGCGTACACGAAGCACAAAAATAACTTTGACCAAAATCCTCTTATGCGATCGCGACCTAACCCTCGCGAACGCGATGCTTATCCCAGGCGAACCTTCGCGAACGCATTCCGTCCATCGCGAACGCGATTAGTAAATTTTACTGAAGCTGAGCCTCTCCATTCCTTCTATGCGAACGCGACTACGCGCCCGCAAATGCGATGCCCAATCTCGCAGCCCTTCGCGTACGCGTCG
>NW_017700581.1:0-2158 GCF_001879085.1 Nicotiana attenuata | reverse complement strand
ACATTTTTAATCCATATGAAAAATCAAAAATATGCATTGGCATTTTAGGAATTTAATTTCACAATTTTAGTATTAATTAGTTTTAGAATAAAATGTAAAGGAAATTGCAAGAGAATAGTTCTTTGCATTGTTAATTATTGCATTTGTCTTTAAATAGAGTTTTAAGTAATTTTAGGAGTTAAATAGTGTAATTAGGTCTTTGCTTTGTTTTAGCATTTTATAAAATCAGAAAAAATAAATAAATACAAAAATACAAAAATAGATAAAAGAAATAAAAGGGAAAAAGAAAAATCAAAAAATGATCTTAATTGGACTGGTCTTTGGGCCAAAATGGCTGAGCCCAAATGAAATAACCCTGAAAGACCCAAGCCCAACCCTGGTGACCCGGTCCGTCTCCCTACCCCACCAAACGACGCCGTTTTGGCCCTAATCAATCCTGGCCGTCGAGGTTTCACGATCTAACGGCCAGGAAGCTAGGGTCACTTCATATATATATGTCCAAACGCACCCCCCCCCTACCCCTTCGTCACCCCTCTCTCACCCCATCCCTCAGAGACCCTAAACTCATCGGCATAACACCGCCGCTGCCCCGCCTCCCTCTGCCCTAGCGCCGCCGGCCGGAATCGCCGCCGCCGGCAGCGTTGCTCCAAATGACCCCAAATTAACACCCCGTGATCCTCTCTTCTCCCTCACCTCGAATCTGCAAACAGCTCCCTTCAAAACCTAGCCTAGCCCTTCGAATCTTCACCGGAACATTTTCCGGCCATGACACTACCAGTCCCAAATGCAACCAAAATTACACCACCGGTTCTCCTCGCTCCCCTTTTTCCAACCCTGCCCTTGGTATCCTTCGAATCTGGCCGGAACCGCTCGAATATGGACTTTAAATTTTCCGGCCAAAACCTTACTTCGTCCAAAGGGCCCCAAATTCATACCATATACTCCCCTGACCTCCCTCATCGCTAATCCCTAACCAAATCCCTTCGAATCTGAGTAGAAGCACCCAGATTTTAAATCTAGGGTTTTGAGCATCGAGTCTTTAGGGTGGAACTTCAAGGGTCAGAATCCTTGTTGATAGTTTGGTCATGAGAAGTTTGGAATCAGCTAAGTTTTCCTCTTATATTTTTTTTTGAATTTTTTTTTGGTTTTATTAATTCGATTCATGTTTTATTAGATGCAGTTTTAATTGTTGAATGATTCTAATTAGTAGTTTAGTTAACAATAATCGGTTTCTTTAAGTAGCAAATGTCGAGGTTAATATTCAAGTCGATTTCCATTAATTGTTTAGTTCTGATATGATGCTCATTCTATTTAGTTTAGTATTCAATTGTGAGTTAAGTGTTAAATGTTAGTTTAATTCAAATTGATTCCAGTTATTGGTGTAGTTGATGATTTTGATTTTTGTATTTTTTGTCTAAATTACGGTTTCAAATCAGTGTTGAGTATTATCTTTTGAACTGAATAAATGTGGATTGTTAATTAGTTTAATTCTGATTGTCTGTCAAGCGGTATAGTTTGAGTTTCATTGATTAGTCTTAGTTAGTCATTGAGTTCACTTTGGGTTAACTTGATTATAGCTGGTAGATGTTAGCTAAGGTTAGTAATTTCAGTATAGTTGAAGGGTAGTTTGGGCACTGAGAAAGGGTAGTTTAATCAGATTTGGTAATTGTTGAAATGAAGTGAGGGTAGAATAGGAATTGTATTGGGTATAGAATCTCCTAGGATGGACTATAGTGCAGGTTTCAGTAAACTTAGGGTAGTTACTTGTGTAGCAAGTCAGAAAATAAGGGGGTAAAAATAGAATTAAAATAGGGACTAAAGGGAAAAGTGAAAATCTGAAGTTGCACCCTAAGTTCACTTATAAATAGGCATTCTTTTGCCTTGTGCAGCAAGTTTTTTTGGGAGCCTCAAAAATTTCCCCAAAAGATATCTCTCTAATTTCAGATCCAGTCCTGAAATCCAAACCTTCAAAAACCCAAACAATAGAGAATCTAAGAGAAAAATCCAAAAAAAAATATCACTGTTCCATTAGGAGTTTTATGCTGATTTCACTTTTCAGTTAGTCTATTAACAATTCCAGAAGTGTTTTAGGTGTTTTCAAGTCAGATTTGTGGTTAGTCAAGTTTGGTGTTTGCTTCTGTTTGTTGAGCGTTATCTG
>NW_017700580.1:0-2159 GCF_001879085.1 Nicotiana attenuata | reverse complement strand
TATGGGTTTTTTTTTTTTTTTTTTTTTGATTTCGACTATGACCCTCAAGAGACCTGTCGACAAGTGTCCGTTGTTGGGCCAAGTCAGTTACTTCTAATGTGAGTACAGTCAATTATACAACAACATCACTCTAACGTTACAACATACTCAATGTCTATATACACTACAATACACTACCAGAGCAAGTCTCCCACCCCACACTTAAAATTATGGCATGTCCTCATGTCATCAGAATACAGTAAATAACAGAAGGGTGAGAAAAACTTCCCTGAACTCAATCTGAGTCGGAGACGGTACTAGGATCGACATGGCAGGCCCTTCCCAATGCATGCAGCCAAGCCATAAACTTGTTCTCAGATCTAGCTTGCCGCTGTGACATGGCGTCCAGCCTGGTGTGTAGACCATCCACCGAGGTGCGAAGATCCGCAACCTCTTCCTCCAAAGAGCGCAACATAGGCCGAGAGGACTGTGAGCGAGATAGGTCTGCTCCAGCATGAGAGCGCCAAGAGGGACCAGCACTGTCGACAGACCGCCTAGATGGTGCCATAGGGTACGGAGCATCCTCCTCATCATCAATCTCAATGGTAGTGCGATTGCTCCTGCCCACTCGGATACTGGAAGCTTTGAAAGCTGCTTTTGGGAGCAAATCACCATCAGCTGGGTTGGTCGGAGTGTTCCTCATCAAGCATAGTGTGGTGACCAAGGAAGGGAAATAGAATCCGTTAGACAGCATCGGGCCTCGTAAGACCATTTCATCGCCAATTATCCGTGCTGCATCGAAATCTTTCCCTGTCATAAAGCACCAAGTTAACAATGCCCTGTTGAAGTTCACGTCCGTGGTGTTGCTAGAAGGCAGGAACCTGCTACAGATAATCGTCAACCAACACTTAGCGAGGTGAGTGAAGGAGCTAGAGTTGAGAGTTATATCATCCTTTAGCCAAATAGGTCTCCCCTCCGTACAAAGCACATCCGTCATAACCTCCCATGTCACCCCAGGCCTGTCATGATAGTAGTCAACATCGCCGGTAAATGGAGGCAACCTCAACACCCGGCGAATTGTAGCAATCTGCGCACTGACCACCGTACCCCGCACAATCAACTCCCTACCCAAATTTAATGGGCAGTTTGCATAAAATTCACGAACCAACATCTTGTTGACAGGTGCAGGGTCAGCAAAGAGGAACTCCATTTCCCGCCGCCGGATCTCTTCATACATCTCCACACTTTCAGCTCGGAGGGCAGCCCGATCAATCGGGATTTCCTGAATGAACGTTTTATTAGCTTTGGCACGGAAGTCATCCTCAGCCTGTTCCGATTGGAATCTAGATTCATCATAAGTAGGTTGGTGAGAAGGACCGCCAGAGCGCCTGTGCCTTTTGGGAGCCATTAATCCTGAAAACAGTTAACAAACCATCATCCTATTACATGAGCTAAAGCCATTAAGGTGGTTACTCAGACTTCACCACCCAATGACAACAGCTAGACAACCCTACAACAGCTCCGCCTTTTCAGTACCACATCCAGCAACAGACACCCCACACTTATTCCAGTCAATATTACCTCCAATATACAACACCACCAAGAGATAACATCACTTTCCAACAAGTACACCTATACTAACAAAACTACAACACAATTCATCTAAACCACAATTCACCCTACAACAACAACCAACCGGGATAACATTACAATCCTAAGTCGGCGTAGCACACCCCCACAATATACAACATCGTGCCATCATTCACGGGTAACACATGACCCCAAATCAATATTCACCATAAAATTAGTTTAGGTCCCCAAATTACCAAAACAATTTTACAATTATAATCTAATTGAGACCCAACCATTGTGACACTAACAACCCCCCCCAAACATCAACTACAACAACTATACCCATAATAATCATAAAAGAAAGCAAAACTAGACTAATCCTAACTAGGGTTTAACTATAATTACAAAATTAACAATTTACACTACTTAGGAAATAAAGAAATAGAGAGAGAGGAGAAGAACTTACTTGAGATGAAGAGAGGAGAAAAATTGGAGGTGTGGGTTGGGGATGAAGGGTGTTGAAGAAGAAGAAGAAGAAGAAGAGAGAGAGAGAGAGGGGGTTTGTGAATGGAGAGAGAAGGAAAGAGGATAATGGGGGTTTGGGGCGG
>NW_017700579.1:0-2159 GCF_001879085.1 Nicotiana attenuata | reverse complement strand
ATACACTACCTAAAAGAAGAAAATGAAATAAAATAAAAATCCTACATGGACTACTTCCCTCAAGAGTATTGTCCACCTAGTCCGTCATCAGGAAAAGTCCTCTACCAGTCGAGTTTTTTTATTTTTTTTTATTTGACTTTGACCCTCAAGAAACCCGTCAAAAAGTGTCCGTTGTTGGGCCAAGTCAGCTAATCCTAATATAACAAACTCACACACATACAACATATTACTCTAATGATACAGCACAACAACATACATCTATATACATTACCATACACAGTCAGAGCAAGTCTCCCACCCCACACTTAAAACAATGGCATGTCCCCATGTCCTCAGAATACAGTAAAGAACAGAAGGGTGAGAAAACTTCCCTGAAACTCAATCTGAGTCGGAGACGGTACTGGGATCTACATGGCAGGCCCTTCCCAATGCACGCAGCCAAGCCATAAACTTGTTCTCAGATCTAGCTTGCCGCTGTGACATGGCGTCCAACCTTGTGTGTAGACCATCCACAGAGGTGCGAAGATCTGCAACCTCTTCCTCCAATGAGCGCAACATAGGCCGGGAGGACTGGGAGCGAGATAGGTCCGCTCCAGACTGAGGGCGCCAAGAGGGTCCAGCACTGTCGACAGACCGCCTAGATTGTGCCATAGGGACCGGATCGTCCTCCTCATCATCAATCTCAATGGTAGTGCGAGTGCCCCTCCCCACTCTGATACTGGAAGCTTTGAAAGCTGCTTTTGGGGGCAAGTCACCATCAGCAGGGTTGGTAGGAGTGTTCCTCAGCAAGCATAGTGTGGTTACCAAGGAAGGGAACTAGAATCCCTTAGACAGCAGCGGTCCCCGTAAGACCATTTCATCGCCAATTATCCGTGCTGCATCGAAATCTTTCCCTGTCACAAAGCACCAAGTCAACAATGCCCTGTTGAAGTTCACGTCCGTGGTGTTGCTAGAAGGCAGGAACCTGCTACAGATAACCGTCAACCAACACTTAGCTAGGTGAGTGAAGGAGTTAGAGTTGAGAGTTATATCTTCCTTTAGCCAAATAGGTCGCCCCTCCGTGCAAAGCACATCTGTCATGACCTCGCATGTCACCCCTGGCCGGTCATGATAGTAGTCAACATCGCTGGTGAATGGAGGTAACCTCAACACCCGGCGAATTGTTGGAATCTGAGCACTGACCACCGTACCCCGCACAATCAACTCCCTACCCAAATTCAATGGGCAATTTGCATAAAATTCACGAACCAACATCTTGTTGACAGGTGCATGGTCAGCAAAGAGGAACTCCATTTCCCGCTGCCGGATCTCTTCATACATCTCCACTTTTTCAACTCGGAGGGCAGCCCGATCAATCGGGATTTCCTGAATGAACGTTTTATTAGCTTTGGCATGGAAGTCATCCTCAGCCTGTTCTGATTGGAATCGAGATTCATCATAAGCAGGTCGGTGGGAAGGACCGCCAGAGCGCCTGTGCCTTTTGGGAGCCATTAATCCTGAAAACAGTTAACAAACCATCAACCAATTGCATTAGCTAGTGCCAATAAGGTGGTTACTCAGACTTCACCACCCAATGACACCAGCTATAACAAACCCTACAACAGCTCCACCTTTTCAGTACCACATCCGGCAACATACACCCCACACTTATTCCATTCAATATTATCCCTTATATACAACACCACCAAAAGACCAACACCATTCTCCAACAATGAGCACCTATGCTAACAAAACTACAACACAATTATCTATTAACCCAACAAGTCACCATACAACAATAACCATCCTGTACAACACCCCAAACCTAAGTCGGGCTTAGAACACCCCCAAAAATATACAACATAGTACCACCATTCATGGGCAACATATGACCCAATACCAATATACACCATAAAACTAGTTTAGGTCTCCAAACCACCAAAACAATTGCACAATTATATTATAATGGAGACCCCAACTAATGTGGCACCACAAACCCTCCAAACATTAACTACAACAATAATAACCATAGTAATCATACAAGAAAGCAAAAAAATTGAAATGATTATACTAATCCTAACTAGGGTTCAACTACTACTACAATATTAACAAATTACACTACTTAGAAAATAAAAAAATAGAGAGAGAGGAGAAGAACTTACTTGAGTTGAAGAGAGGAG
>NW_017700578.1:0-2159 GCF_001879085.1 Nicotiana attenuata | reverse complement strand
ACCAAATCTGTCCCCAACAATCTAGCCTCCCCCGGCTCGAACCAACCAACTGGAGATCTATACCGCCTCCCATATAAGGCCCCATACGGTGCCATTTGAATGCTGGACTGATAGTTATTGTTGTATAACACAAAGGTTGGAGATCCAAGAACTTGAAGAAAATAAGTTGATGAAATGCGAAAGTAGTAAAGAAATGCAAGCGGAGCAAGAAAAATAAACTAGATATGTCGAAATTCGAGGAAAGGTCCAAGAACCCCGAGATTATGTTAATCTAGATTTTGACAAGATCCTAATGACAACAAGTTGGTTATGAAACCAATTGCTTTCACTAGAGATAAGCTAATCAAGAACTAGATTCGGATCTTGACTTCTAGTTTGAATAACTTACGACAACAACTAGTAAAAGAAACTAGTCGCCTTCGAAGAATATCAAAAGAAACCAAAGATATCACAAGAAAGAAAATTATCTTACTACCTTAAGCTATGAACTAGTTAGGGTTGCAAGATAAATCTTCAAAGTAAAGTTCACAAAGGTTCAAAAGAACTCACAATAATAATATTAATCTTCAATGTCCTCTACAATGGAAGACAAGCCCCCCTTTATATAGTAGTAAAGAAGGAGCTAGTCAAAACTTCAATAAATGAGAATTATATTCCCTAGAAGCATAGAAGACTACCACACTAAGACCAATGTATTCAACATACACATAGACCAATGCAAGTCAACATAGATTAAAACAACTATTAAATATATATTCTAGAAACTATTTCTGGGCTTATTTGGGCTGCTGAAAATTCCTCTCTTTTGGGGCATATTTGGGCTTCATTCCATCTCCTCTTGGACTTTAATTTGTGCCTCAAAATAGTTATAAGACTTGGCCCAAAGATCCTCCTTGTGCTGGAGCTCTTCTTCTATTATAAGACACTTTTTAATTGCCAATTGAAGCCCATTAAGCTTGTCTTGAAATTTTTTTGTTTGAGACCTTGTCATGGGCCTTCTTGGAGCTTCCAGAGCTTCATCCTTCTCCTTTAATGATGTTGAGCTGCCATGAATGCTATCATTCTCCTCTTCTTGAAGAGAATTCGCCCTCGAATTCGAGCCTGCATCAAACAAGGAAAGATCAGAAACATTGAAGGTAGCACTAACTTGATATTCACTAGGAAGGTCAAGTTTGTAAGCATTGTCTCCAATCCTTTCAAGGACTTCAAATGGCCCATCTCCTCTTGGATCTAATTTGGATCTTCGTTTGGCAGGAAATCTTTCCTTCCTAAAATGCACCCAGACTAAATCTCCAGGCTTAAAAATGACAGATTTTCGCCCCTTATTTCTTCTTAAGGCAGTTTGTTCATTCTTCCATTCAATTGCAAGTCTTGTATGTTCATGAATCTTCTTCATCATTTCAGCCTTATTTCTACCATCAAGATTGACAATGTCATTAGTAGGCAAAGGTAACAAATCAAGGGGAGTGAGGGGATTGAATCCATAAACAACTTCAAAAGGAGACTTACCAGTAGAAGAGTTGATAGTTCTATTATAGGCAAACTCTACCATGGGCAAATGTTCTTCCCAAGAAGTTAATTTTCCTTTTAAAACAGCTCTCAACATATTCCCTAAGGTCCTATTAACTACTTCAGTTTGCCCATCAGTTTGTGGGTGACAAGATGTAGAAAATAGCAACTTAGTTCCCAACTTCGCCCAAAGAACTCTCCAAAAGTGACTTAAAAATTTAGCATCCCTATCACTAACGATAGTTTTAGGTATGCCATGTAATTTAACCACTTCCTTCACAAATAAATCAGCTACATGTAACGCATCATTAGTCTTCAAGCATGGAATAAACGAGCCATTTTTGAAAACCTATCTACCACCACAAATATACTATCCTTACCATACTTAGTTCTAGGAAGTCCTAACACAAAATCCATAGAAATATCAATCCAAGGAGAAGTAGGGACAGGTAAAGGAGTATAAAGGCCATGTGGTAACACTTTTGATTTGGCTTGTTTACATTCAAGACATTGAGAGCACACTTTTTCAACATCCTTTCGCATGCCAGGCCAAAAAAAATGTTCAGCAAGTATATCCAAAGTTTTGGGCACTCCAAAGTGTCCCATGAGTCCACCACAATGTGCTTCCCTAACAAACAATTCACGCAAAA
>NW_017700577.1:0-2159 GCF_001879085.1 Nicotiana attenuata | reverse complement strand
ATCCTTTCAAGCCGAACCGTCTATAAATAGTGTAATTGGTGCAGAATAAATTTCAAATGATCACGAACCGAACCTAGACCATTGAACAAATTGGAAGTTTTTAGTGGTGAATAATTCTTAGCAACTAATAGCTTAGCTTGTGTACTTCTCAATATATTAGTATGTGAATACCTTATTTTGAGTTGGTCCACTTAGCTTCAAGAAATGCAGGCCATAGTACTTAATCACAAGGATATTCTCACCGAACAAAAATGATTGTAATAATCTTTGAGCATTCTTATAAGTACCTAATGACCATTCAATTATAGGAAAAATCATAAGAAATCATGGATGTGAAGAAGAAATTTATATAAAGAGCATAACCAACTAACTCTAAATTCTAAAGTCGCTACTGATGGCAAGTACCACAACTTTGAGCCGTATTTCGTTACAATTAAGCACATATATTATGGAGAAAGTTATAGATCTCACCTTTATTTTTGCGTTTTTCATTGTCTTGATCATGTATTTGCCATCATTTGACAAGTAGAAGAAGCTTCCACTTTTTCCAGGACGATTAGCCATCTGAGAGGGCCACAAATAAACAACATATACTTTGTTACATCTACCTTAAATAACATTCTTAAATCCCTGGACAATATACTTGTCAAAAATGCTTAAATTTTTGTCTTTTTACACATAAAGTCTCCCAACTCTAGCAGCAAATTGGTGTGTGTATTGTAGTTCAAAAGACATTGGGCATTATGTTAGATTGTGACCAATAAAATATTTTTTATTGTAATGATATAAAGAAGATGCATCATGTTGTATACATATAGAACAGATTGTGCAACTTGCTATGTTTATGACCTTATAGATTTGTATAGGTAGTCATAAAATCATCTTTTGATAAATGCCGTAAAAAGGAAAGGGTTGCAGAGGCTGAAAGTCTCTTTGGTAGGTATCAAACCTAAAATTATAGCATCATCATAGAGCTTTTCACTATCTTTTATTTTATTTTGCCTACAGAAGGCATCAATTAATGTGGTGTATATATGCATATCGAGACTGATACCAGCTTTGACCATCTTATTAAAAAGGGCAAAAGCTTGTCTGTTATCTGCTATGGTGCAGCTCTGAGATATGAAAATGGTGTAAGTCAATAAATCTGGAGAGATACTACTTTACAGACCTTTCTTCAGCATCTTATAAGCCACTGCAATCCTTCCGTATGGCCATAAAATCTATTTTTGTGTACACAATTATCGAATATTAATTTTATACACTTACTTTATTTATATTTTTCACTTTTAATTAAATATCATTGTTAACTGATAATAAGAAAAGTGATAAATATTATATACTAAAGCAGTTCTGAGAAAATGTCTAATAACCACGTGGGACATAAAAGTTAAAACTGAATATGTAAAGAGCCGATCAAAAGCTTTATAATTTTTTCATGAAAACAATATAAGTTAACATAAAAATTGCCAATTGCCAATAACTAATTCAAATAAATCTTAAATTGTTGTATAAAAACTCAAACCAAATCAAATATCTGGCAGACCATGACGGTTACTTGGCAAAGAGTATACCTTAAATGTGAAAATGATACTGGTATTCACTCCATTCCAAAGAAGAGGCCTATTAGTCAGTATTCGATTGCCATGAGGCAGTTTAATTTCCTTTGTATAAGGCTGTTGGTGGGCCGGTCTGGGACCGGGACCGGACCGGGCCCGCGGTCCTAACGGGCTAAACGGTCCCGGCGGGCCGGTCTTGGTGGGCCGGTCCCTTAATGGGTAGGAAGCCCGTGACGGGCCGGTCTTGTACACGAGGCCCACGAGACCGGGACCGCTAAGCCCGGGACCGGCAGGCGGTCCTGGGCCGGTTCAACCGGGCCTAGCGGTCCTAACGGGCTCCAACGGCTATTTTAAAAAAAAAAACTTTTTTTTTTAAAAACTAGTCCAACGGTCAGATTTTAAAATCTAGCCGTTGGCCTTTAATTTTCAACCGTTTGGAACTTTAAAAAATAGCCATTTGGCCCCCAAACTTTATTTTAACCCCAAACTTTATATAATTACACTTTTCCCCAATTCTCAACTATAAATACCCCCTCATTCTTTCATTTTTACTCACCAATTCATCAATCTATCTCAATCTCTCTCAATCTATATCTAATT
>NW_017700576.1:0-2160 GCF_001879085.1 Nicotiana attenuata | reverse complement strand
GCACAGATCAGTATAGGAAACACTCTTCTGCCCGCTTAAACCTTGCATGTTCTTCAGACTCTGCTCAAGGCTCCTCATTCTTTTTGCTATCTCATCCTGTTCAGGAGCTTTGGGAGTTTTATCTTGCCCTGGTGTAAGCTCAAATGGCGGTGGCTGAGGGTAAGTATATGTGGGATATTGAGGAGGATCTGCTTGAAAGATGGGATTTTGGAAAGTGAAGGCCGATGGATCAAAAGCGGGCCTTGGAAGTGAAGGTTGTGTGGTGGCGGAGCATGGTGGAGCAGTAAAAATATTGGGAGTTGCTCCTGATGTGAACACCTGGGGGCGTACCTCAGAAGGTGTTCCTATGAAGTGACCAGACGGGGTATTCGGGTGACTGATGGGGATGTTAGAAGTACCCCCGGTTCTCGGGAACAATTCAGGAAAGCCAGGGATAGAACTTGGAGGCTCCCTGCCATTAGTCCAGGCGTCCCACATCTCCATGAGTCGGAGACGTAGTATCCGGTTCTCTTCAGCTGTGACAGACTCAGATGCCGGAATCCCCGAGATGGGGCTGTCCTCAGAGATGGGAACTGCGGGCAAAGTCATTTCTGTAGACATTTCCACACTTCCTTGCGATCTGGTGAAGTATTGATGCGATGCCAGCTTACCACAACCAACCACCGTTTCTAAAAGCTAGGCTGGAATTGACAGCAACACACTGTTAGTTTGAGACAAGTAACAGATAGGTAATCGCATGTTGGAGTGTGATGCACCTATACAGTTAAACGGATGTCTACATGTTTGACTGGTTGCATGCGTCATCCCGACTTTTCTTTTTCTATTTTCTCTTCTTTTGATTTCTGCTCTTTGTTTTTCTTGCTTTTCTTTCTCTTTCTATTTTTCTTTCATTTTTCTTTTCCCTCTGCTTTTCATTTTCTGCTTTTCCCTTTCTTTTGCCATGGTTTTTCTCTTAATTCCTTATTTTCTCTTTTTGCCTTTCTTTTCCTCTCTTGTTTTTCCTTTATTTCCTTCCCTCGTATTTCTCTTTTTTTTTTAGGGTTACGGTCGAATCCTATGGAGATTGCCTACGTATCATGACCCTGCATGAATCAGACCAAGCGTAGTTCTTGCAAAATAAATGTAAAATAGAAGCAAAATGTTTTGGGATTTTCAATTTTATTGATAGCAAATACTTTGATTACATAGACTCAAAACTGACGAATTAAACAACATAACAGACTCTGATAAAAGAAAAACTACAGACTCCAACGTCAACTATTCTATTTCAAAAGAAAATACAGACTCAAACAACTGACAGACTCTTAGCGAAAAGAAAATACAGACTCAAACAGGGACAGACTCTTAGCGAAAAGAAAATACAGACTCAAACACTGACAGACTCTAGAAGAAGGAAATATGACAATCACGAATACATTAAAGCTCCTGGTGCCCGCGGGACATCGTTCGGTCTCGCCGCGGGCCTATATGCAAGTTCCCCTTGAAGTCTGTCCAGGTCACTCATTATTTGCTTCACAAATATCATCACCGATGCAAAGAAAGTGGTGCGAGTCATGTTCTCGCACATTTGGCATTTCCTAGTAATGTAGTGAGCAACGGTTAAGATTCTTTCTCTGATTCTGCCCTTTTCCTGAAGCAACCGCCCTATCTGTTGGGCCTTGGCCTCCAAAGTCTGCTCAGCTATCTGGTTTTGTTCCTGGAGTTGTTGCAAGTCCATTTCTAATTGTGCCAATGCCGCGTAACAATGCTCTCTTTCAATCTTGAATTCCTTTGCCTGTTTGATCATTTTGTTCTCTGTGGCAATGACCCTTTTCCTTAACCCAGCGACCTCATTATCGTATTCTTCTTTCAACTGTTTAACCATGCGGGCTCGTTCTTCCGCGTATTTAGCCAATTGTTTTCGAACCCCGGATAATTCTCTTTCTGCTTTGTTGAGGTCAAAACTGTAGTCATTGACTTTTTGCCTTAGATTTTCTATAAGTTTTACATCTTTGACGCTCCTGACGGGATCTTCGGCCGCTATCTTCATCTTTTGAATTTGGGCTCGCAGGGCTTCATTCTCGTTGGCCAATTTCTTTTTCTCACCCTCATCGACTGCAGCTTGCACACTATTTTCAAACTGAAGGTCTCGGACTTGCTTTTCCAATTCTCCTATTTTAG
>NW_017700575.1:0-2160 GCF_001879085.1 Nicotiana attenuata | reverse complement strand
TAGTCTTAGGTAACCCAACTAGCTTAGGTCCCTTTCTATAGGGCAAAAGGATGAATTAAAGTTTTTCTTTGCCCAACCAGGCAGTTTGTGCTTTTCTTGAACAAAGGCTTTGTTCTTTTGACTGGCCTTTTCTCTTGCATTACATTCATTTTTGTAATGGCCAGTATTACCACAGTGTGTGCAGATCTTATTCTCAGGATGTGTGAGATACTTGTTTTTGGGATCCCATTTTGGAGCTTGTGTCCCAAATCCAAGTCCTCTCGTGTTGCTACTATGATGTTCTTGCAGCCAGGAGAGTGCATCGGAAGCCTTGTTCCATTTGCATGTTCTGTCTAGTTCATGCTTTACCTTTCCTAAATCTTCTTTTAGGACTTTAATCAATTCATCTTTCTTGTACAGTTCATCTTTTATTTTTCCTAGATTTTCCTCTAGGGAGAGAAATGATTGATCAGCCCTTTTCTTTTCCGTCCCTAATTTCAGTCTAATATTTTCAGATCTAAGTTCTAGAATCTTATTTTCAAGTTGATGAACCTAGTTCTTCAACTTAGTATTTGTGTTATCACTCTCATCAGCCCTAGACTCTAACCTTTTACATTTTTCTTCTAGGATAACACATTCCTTAGATAGAACATCCTTCTCACTGTTTATTATTTCAGACTCATCTATGAAATCCATCAACAGATCAGCCAGTTTTTCCTTAGACAGGAACTTAATTTTTTCTTTAAGGTGTAGAATACTTACCTCCTGCTTATCTTCTGATTCTCCGATGGCCATTAGAGCTTGATCCTCCTCAGCTTCATCTTCAGAGTCCTCATCTGATGTTTCTCCCCAAGCAGAAACTATAGCCTTAGTTGAACCTTTGTTTCTTTTTGGTTGAACCTGTTCCTTATTCCTGTTTCTTCTTTCAGCTCTTTCTTTCTTCCATTCAATCTCCCATTGAGGGCAGTTTCTGATGTGGTGATCAGTCTTCGCACACTTGTAACACCCCTCATTGATTTGTTTCTCAGGAGCCCTCGGTTTGCTGAATGTTGTTCCTTTTGAAGCACCCTTTCCTCTCATAAGATATTTCTTGAAATCTCTGGTTATCATAGCCATTTCATCATCTTCAATATCTGATCCTTCTGAAATTCTGAGAGCCAAACTTCTTTCTTTCTTTGGAGCATCCATCTTCATTGTTTGCCTTCTCAATTCATAGGCAGTGAGATATCCAATCAGTTCATCCAACTTCAAAGTAGCAATGTTCTTGGATTCCTGAATGGCAGTGATTTTGCTTTCCCAGGAGATTGGCAAAACTCTAGTTAGAATCTTCTCCACCTTGTCTTCTTCCAAAATAATCCTTCCAAGAGATTCAAGTTCATTTGTCAGTGTAGTGAACCTGGTATACATTTCTTGGATAGTTTCTCCATCCTTCATAGTAAAATTCTCATATTGAGAATACAACAATGTTCCTCTTGACCTCTTCACCTGAGGTGTTACTTCATGAGCCACTTGTAAAGTGTCCCAAATCTCCTTGGCAGTAGTACAGCCTTGAATCCTGCTGTACTCATCAGGACCAAGTCCACACACTAACCATTTCTTGGCTTTTGCATTTTTCTCCCATTTCCTTAGATCTTCAGCAGTGCAATCTACTGTTGTCTTTGGAACATCCACTCCTTAAGCATTCTTCTTGGTTGTGGCTAAAGGACCATCAGTGATGATATCCCAAAGCTCATAGTCTTCGCCCATTATATGGTCCCTCATTCTATTTTTCCACCAGGAGTAGTAGAGACCATTAAAGAGAGGAGGCCTGGCAGTGGATTGCCCTTCCCAGTTCCCAGGTGGTGCACTCATGTTGATCTTTTCCTAAGGTGTTAACCTCTTCCAGGATAACCTGCTCTGATACCAATTGATGTTTTAAACGTCAATACCACACAAGAGGGGGGGTGATTTTTGTGGTACCTAATTTCCGCGTTAGAAGAACCAGGTTCTTCTAAGTGTTCTAACTACAGCAGTTTGCGGAATAATAAATGCTGAAAGTAAAGTGCACAGAGATTTTTACGTGGAAAACACCTGGCTCAAAAGGTGAAAAAACCACGACCTACTACTCAGTAGGATTTTCCCAAACTCCACTAAAATCACTGAGCCAAAAACTGCATTTACAAAACTCTTTGTAAACCTAAG
>NW_017700574.1:0-2160 GCF_001879085.1 Nicotiana attenuata | reverse complement strand
AACGTAGGTTCATTCCTTTTGACCCCCTTCTTCAACTGCAAGGCCGAGATGTTCTCAACGGCCATCTTCATGGGCAGGCACGGGATAATGCAGGGCTTGGCCCTATTGGTACCCATCATCAGTAGCATGTCTGCAAATGGTACAGGCATGGTGTTGGTTTGCCTTAGGAATTCCAGCCCAACAATCAACTCGAAGTCATCTATGATCACCACTCGCAGGTTGAATTTTCCTTCGTAAGGCCCAAGCTTCACCGGTACTTCTTTAGCTATTCCACCCACTGGCTGGGGAGGTGAGTTGATAGCCTTGACGCTACCTTTACCTTTCCCTACAACTAGTCCAAGGCGCTCCACCTGAGTCGAGGCTAAGTAGTTGTGGGTAGCACCCGTGTCTATCATAGCCCGAATGGGCTTGCCATTCACCTTCATCTCGACGAACATTAAGGTCCTCTCTTGTTTAAGAGGAGTCTCTTCATTCGCCTTCTTTTTCCCTTTCCTGGTGACGGGACATGAGTCCTTCTTCTTACGAATACCAGCACTGGTCTCCGCTAATGCCTCAGAAATGGAACCCACAATTGCATTGAAGGCACCTACTGGTTCAGTCTGGTCCGCATCGTCTGAGTCGTCATCAGTCCCATCATCAATAGCCTGATGGGCATTCATCTGTGCATGTGGGCACTCATTGTTCCAATGTGGACCGCCGCAATGACGGCATCCTGAAGGAGGCTTTCTCGCCCGATCATTGTTGTTTGACGCAGCACTGTTGCTGCCGGAGGAAGGAGCTCTAGATTTGTTTGAGTTCCAATCTCCCCCATTTTTGCTAGGACCACCACTGCTAGGCTGGCCCCCTTTGAACCCTGCTCGGGCAGGCGGCTGAGGCCTGTCCCTTCGAGCTTCCATTTGAAAGTCCCCAAGGCATTCAGCTGCTTGGATTGCCTTGGGAAGGGAATCTACCCTTTGTCTCTGTAGCTCCACGCGGGCATAAGGTTTCAACCCTTCCATGAAGGTGAAGAGTTTGTCCTTATCCCCCATGTCGCGTATGCTGAGCATGAGTGCGGAGAATTCTCGCACGTAGTCCCGCACTGATTTTGTCTGGCGGAGCTCCCGTAGTTTTCTCCTTGCATTATATTCAACATTCTCGGGGAAGAAGTGCAGGCGTATAGCTGCCTTCAGTTCGGCCCATGTCTCGAGAGCATCTTCACCGGCCTTGATGGCTTCGTACTTCACACGCCACCAGAGTTTAGCATCACCCTAAAGATACATGGCAGCAGTTGCTACCTTCTTAGCTTCCTCCAGATCCCCAACAGCATCGAAATACTGTTCGACGTCAAAGATGAAGTTTTCCACTTCCTTGGCATTCCTAGCTCAACTGTATGGCTTTGGCTCAGGAATTTTCAGTTTCTTTGTCGCGGAAGCGGAGTTCACAGCACCTCCGATTTGGTTTCCACCTCCTCGGAGTAGGCCCTGTAAAGCAGCGTTGACAACATTGAGTTGGTCTGTCAATTTGTCAACGGTTTGTTGCATGGCAGTCACCTTTTCTGCCTCTTGTGCCCTGTGGGCTAAATCCTCGGTGAGCTCCTGTTGGAGCCCCTCGAATTTCTCAAAGATTTCGGCTGCCTCTGTGGCTGCCGTCTGCCGGTCTCCCTCGGAGTCGCGACTGATATTTTCAACGTCAACTTCGACCTGAAGCACCCTGCGGTCCAGGTCGTCCAACCTTTGCAGTAGGCTGGTTCTTAGTTCAGGCATCGTATCCATAATAGGCCGCCATACCTCAACCGTCCCTTCGAGGGCCGCAATGCGGTCCCCATGATTCACCATGGTCAGAAATGGTGGTATGTCAATACGTTCCCTCGTCCGATGTCGAGCCTACGCTCTGATACCAACTGTTACGCGGCGCCTTCCTGAGATTCCTTGGAAGGGCGACGTAAGGCTAGGCCCGGGTGTTGGAACCAAAATACGGGCCCGATACCAACACGTTCTAATCAAATTTCATTTCAAATTTCCTTAAACAATTTCAGAAAAACAATTTCCTACAAAAAATTATTTCTCGGGCTCGGGACCTCGGAATTCGATTCCGGGCATACGCTCAAGTCCCATATTTTCCTACGGACCCTCTGAGACCATCAAATCACGGGTCCGGGTCCGTTTACCGAAAACATTGACC
>NW_017700573.1:0-2160 GCF_001879085.1 Nicotiana attenuata | reverse complement strand
TCAGTGTGGCAACCGATTCGGGACGCGGATGCGTTGGTCCGAAAAATAATTCGAGCTGGATACTATTGGGTCAACATGGAACAGGATGTAAGGGAATTTGTACGAAGATGCGACAGGTGTCAAAGGCATGCGCCATTCATCCATCAGCCTGCTGAGCTGCTGCATTCGGTCATCTCCCCATGGCCTTTCATGAAGTGGGGAATGGACATAGTGGGCCCGCTTCCTCGAGCTCCAGGTAAGGCTCAATTTATTCTTTTGGTTACTGACTATTTCTCCAAATGGGTTGAAGCGCAGGCTTACGAAAAGGTTCGAGAGAAAGAAGTAATCGACTTCCTTTGGGACCACGTCGTGTGTCGGTTCGGGATGCCTTCCGAAATAGTATGTGACAATGGGAAACAGTTCGTTGGGAGCAAGGTATCAAGATTCTTCGAGGATAACAAGATCAAGAGGGTATTGTCAACCCCGTACCATCCCACCGGAAACGGGCAGGCTGAGTCGACCAACAAGACCATCGTTCAGAACCTAAAGAAAAGGTTACAAGACGCAAAAGGAAAATGGAGAGAAATGCTGCCCGAAATCCTATGGGCCTACCGGACAACCGAAAGGACTAGTACCGGTGCCACTCCTTTCTCTTTGGTTTACGGAGCCGAGGCCTTGATCCCAGTCGAGGTGGGCGAACCCAGCGCTAGATTCCGGTATGCAACCGAGGTTACCAACCAAGAAGCAATGCTCACCAGCTTGGATCTTTTAGACGAAAGGAGAGAGGCCGCACTAGTTAGGATGGCAGCTCAGAAACAAAAGATCGAGAGATATTATAACCGAAGGGCTCGTCTTCGACACTTCAATATAGGGGACTTGGTACTAAGAAAGGTCACCCTCAACACTCGAGACCCTAACGAAGGGAAATTAGGACCGAACTGGGAAGGCCCTTACACCATTTTGAAGGTAACCGGAAAGGGTTCGTACAAGTTAGGAACGATGGATGGGAAAGAACTACCCAATAACTGGAATATAGGCCACTTGAAGAGATACTACTGCTAAAGGTAAGTCTTCTTTCTTCTTCGCTTCCATAAATTTTTTGGAGACTTGTCCGATCCTAACCCGTGCAGGTCGATGATCGGTCGCTAAGATAAGTTCGGACATCGGAGAGACTGAAAGCACGAGCTGCACTCTTTTTTCCTTCGACCGTTTTTGTCCCAACTCGGGTTTTTCGGCAAGGTTTTTAACGAGGCAGCAAGAACATCGTGCTACTACAAAGGTATCCAAGGGTAAATCATTGTATACTAGATCGCCCTCCGAAGAAGGCGAAGGTCAATAAGAATAAATGTAAGGGTCAAACGGCCAAAGCGAGCCGTGCCCAACTAGCCTGACCTAATCCGCCCGGATCAGTATGATGTATTGACTATTACTGCAATAGCAAAGACTATCTGATGCATATTCACATCATAACCTAAAAGATTTTGTTCGACTCTTCGGTATGCTTTCAAGTCCGATCACATAAGACCTCCTCGAGGCATATTCGATCTCATATTCGATCTCATAAGACCTCCTCGAGGCACATTCGAACATAAGACCTCCTCGAGGCACATTCGAACATAAGACCTCCTCGAGGCATATTCGATCTCCTATTCGATCTCATAAGACCTCCTCGAGGCACATTTGAACATAAGACCTCCTCGAGGCATATTCGATCTCATATTCGATCACATAAGACCTCCTTTAGGCTCATAAGACCTCAATGAGGCAACACTTAAACTATAAGACCTCAAGAAGGCAAGTCCAAGCTCATAAGACCTTAATAAGGCGACACATAAAACTGAAAGACCTCAGAGGTGAGTTCGAAATTCGTAAGGCCTCGATAAGGCATTATTTTAACCATAAGTCCTCGAGAAGGCGGGTCCAAATTCATAAAATCTCAAAAGAGGTAATACCGGCCTCATCATCGACTTCACTAAATGGCGAAGTATACTCGAACTTGTAAGACCTTAAGAAAAAGGCGTAAAATCGATACAAAACCTGAAGGTCAAATTGTGCCCGAGTCCGAACCCACTCACTCGGGGAGAGAAAAGGAATAAACTAAGTACTAAGGCTGGAACAGAATAGAGACTCATGGTCTGCGGACGCGGCAGATATACCTCGAAGTCTCCGTGTATCGCCTCG
>NW_017700572.1:0-2160 GCF_001879085.1 Nicotiana attenuata | reverse complement strand
AGGTATAGACATGTTACTTCATCGTCCTGGAGGCTGATCTGCATACAATTGGTTAAGTGTAACCGTTGGTTTCTTTGGTTCATCACCTTCAGCAATCAAACCTATCGACCCCTTGGGATTCCAATCATCTTCGATCTCGATCATGTGAATGTCTCCACCTTTGTGGTCAGGCAGAGGGTTGTTGCGAACATTAGGAGCAGGCTCCTTTGCTACTATGACCTTATTGTCGATCAGGGTTTGAATCTTGTCCTTCAATGAGCGGGACTCGTCAAGGGTGTGTCCCTTCATGCCGGAATGGTACGTACAAGTCTTATTGGGGTTGACCCACTGGGGAGGATTTTCTGGAGTTTTGGCTGGGATAGGAGTGACGTAACGAGCAGCTTTAAGTCTCTCGTACAACTAGTCAATTGGTTCGGCGATGGCTGTGTATTGTCTGGGAGGTCTGCGGTCAAAATTTGGCCTAGGTCTGTGAGTGGTAGTGAGAGGGTTGAGCATTATAAGCTTGGTAGACAGGTGCTGATTGAGGATATCTGGGTGAGGTGGGTTGATATGTGAGAGGTGGAGAGGATTGGTAAATGGGAGGTGGATTTTGATAGGAGGGTGTGGGTGCTTGGTAATTCGGGATGGGCTGATATGTAAGTGGAGGTGATGGGTAGGTGTGGTATTTTGGTGGTGATTTGGCTCCCTGTGCGACCATTACGGCACTCACATCCTTCTTCTTGGACGTGCCACCAGACTGTAGAGCCTTGTTGGTAGCCTGCAGTGCCTCAAAATTAGTAACTATACCGCTTTTAATGCCTTCCTCAATCCTTTCTCCTAGCTTGATGATGTTGGAGAATTTCTGGCCCTCTATCAGCATCAACCTCTCATAATATTGTGGATCCTGAGCTCGAACGAAAAACCTGTTCATCTGTTCTTCTCCCAAGGCCGGCCTGACCTTAGCAGCCTCTGATCTCCAACGAGTAGCATACTCGTGGAGTGTCTCTGTAGGTTTCTTCTTCAAATTCTGGATGTAGAAGACATCTGGCGCATTTTCTATATTGAATCTGAACCTGTCCATGAAATCGGACGCCATCCCTACCCAGCTTGTCCATTTCTTAGGGTCCTGTCTGATGTACCAGGATAAAGCATCTCCCTTCAGACTTCTGATGAAGAGCTTCATACGGATCTTCTCATCTTTTCCGACTCCGACCAGCTTATCGCAATATGTCCTCAGGTGGACTCTGGGATCTCCTATTCCATCAAACATTTCGAACTTGGGAGGTTTGTACCCCTCTGGAAGTTCAACATCTGGCTGAATGCAGAGGTCTTCATAATTTAACCCCTCGATACCTTTGTAACCTTCCACGCCCTGGACTCGGCTGGTCAATTTCTTGAGTTCTGCCGCTAAGTTCCTGATAAGGGAGTTTTTGTCATCAGACTCTGGTGCATTTGAGATTGGTTGAGTATAATGGGGCACAGTATCCACATAAATAGGAGTGTTGTGGAGATGGTCATTTGTGGTGTTCAGTGGCTCGGGAATGAGTAGTGGAGTGTTGTTGGGAGTGTGGCATGTGTTGCAGTGTTGGGTATGAGTGGGTTGTATCTGTGGTTGTGGGGTGTTTTGTGGAGGTGTGGGATTCTGAGCATTGGGAAAACTGATGTTACCTAAGTCTTCCATTTTTCCTTTGTTCTTGTTTCTGACAGGACTCGGAGGAGGAAGAGGTGGAGGGCCCTTGGATCTTGTGGAGTAGGATGATGATGCCAGAGTGCACGAACTAACCTTTGGGGAGGGGAATAATAAATAAAAAAGAAAAAAAACAAAAGGTAACAAGTTAGTGCAGGTTATGAGGAAAAATATTGCAATATTTAATCACGTTGTGCGAAAATGTAAATCGTGTCCTAACTTTTGGTGCCTCGTTGTGCCCGAGGTAGGCCTAGCGACAAAATAGTTTTGGAGAACTTATAATGCTAAATGCCTCATTTTATTGATAGAAATAAGACGAATCCAAAACGACTCTAAATAATAGGAGGTAAGATATCACTATTGGCCATTGGCCTTATTACATTAAGATAAAGAATAAAAGGACTCCTAACTACTTGGTCCCAGAAGGACCTTCCCCAGATTTGGCATCTTCGTCTCCCTCGAATAGCTTCACCAGCTCGCATAGTCCTAGCAGC
>NW_017700571.1:0-2161 GCF_001879085.1 Nicotiana attenuata | reverse complement strand
TGAGTCATTACATCCGGTGGTATTCCTGTCATATCAGCATGGGACCAAGCAAAACAATCCACGTTAGCTTTTAAGAATTCAATTAACATACCTCGCGTATCTGAGCTTAAGTTGGCTCCCACATAAACCTTTCGTTCAGGCCATTCAAAGAGTATCACAGGCTCGAGCTCCTCAATTGTTGTTTTGATGTTTTCATTCTCTTCAGGCTCTTGAATCATATCAGGTCTCAGGTCTATATCTGTCTTTCCTCGTGCCGTTGTGGTTTGGTCTATGTTTTTTTTCAACTTTATTTACAGCACTTGTATCTGTTACCATATCAATACTCCTAGCTGTATGTTGTTCCCCTCGAATTTGACAGATTCCCCATGGTGATGGGAATTTCATTACTTGATGTAGAGTTGACGGGACAGCATCCATATCATGAATCCACGGTCTCCCCATGATTACATTATATGCCATCTCCATATCTACTACCTGAAATTTGGTATCTTTCACAACACCCTCTGCAAAAGTTGTTAGAATTACCTCTCCTTTAGTTACAACACTGGAATTATCGAATCCTGTTAGAATATGCGCCTTTGGAATCATCTTATCCTCCGCTTGCATTTCACGTAGTACTCTTAATAGGATGATGTTTGCAGAACTTCCTGGATCAATCAAAACTCTTTTTATATTAGTATCATGTACAAGTAAAGATATTACCAGCGCGTCGTTGTGGGGGTGATCACTCCTTCTGTGTCTGCATCATTAAAAGTGATACTTTCATCCTCTAAGGTTTGACGCACTCGTTTCCCGTGCGTGATTGTGACTTTGGAAACTTTATTTGAAGCTGTGTATGTTACTCCATAAATGTCTTCTCCCCCACTTATAACATTCACGGTTCTTTTGGGTGATGGGGGCTTTGGTGGCTCTTGCCTGTTTTTCATGTAGGCTTGCTTTCCTTTCTCGCTAAACAACTCAGTGAGATAACCTTGTTTCAATAGATGGTCCACTTCACTTTGTAAGAATCTACATTCTGAAGTCTTATGCCCGTGATCATTATGAAATTCGCACCAATGATCTGGATTGCGCTTGTTTGGATTTGATCGCATCTCCTTCGGCCACCGTACCTTATCTCCCATGCTCCTTAAAACAGCTACGAGCTCGGAGGTAGTGACATTGAAATTATATCCACCAAATCTCGCCTTCAAACTTCCATCATCATCTTGTGCCCCGCGTATGTTTCGATCATTCGCAAACCTCGATGAGGAGCCTGACTCCCTGTTTCTTGATTTTTGATCATATCGTTGATTATCCTGTTTTGTTCGTGAATCTTTTCCTGCAGGACCCATATAAGGATCGTACCTGTTTTTACCTGATCTTTTTTCAGCTTCGGATCTCCTTGAACTGCTTCTGTCTTCATGTTGAAATCGAGGCACGGTATCTCTTCGATTCGCAACTTCGTACTGTACCTGTTATACACATCATTCCACGTGGTTGCAGGGAACTCTCGAAGGCTTTCTTTAAGTCTTCTCGTGGCTTCAGAACTTTTAACATTTAGATTGCTCGCAAAAGCTATTGCAGCCCAATTATCTGGTACGCGGGGTAAAGTCATTCGTTCGCGTTGGAACCTATCACAAAATCTCTGAGCAACTCTGTATCCCCTTGTTTGATTTTAAAGATGTCCTCCATTCTTTTTTCAACCTTTTGTGCTCCTGAGTGCGCCTTAATGAAAGAATCTACAAGCTCAGCAAAAGAGTTTATAGAGTTTTCAGGCAAAAGAGAATACCAGGTTAGTGCACCCTTGGTGAGTGTTTCACCAAATTTTTTGACCAACACGGACTCAATCTCCTGCTTGGTTAAATCATTTCCTTTGACCCCTGTAGTAAATGCTGTCACATGGTCACGTGGATCGGTTGTGCCGTCATATTTTGAAATGTCAGGCATTTTGAACTTTTTAGGGATTGAAAGGGGAGCAGCACTTGGTTTCCAAGGTTTTTGTGAGTATTTATCCGCATCTATTCCTTTAATTATTGGGGGAGCTCCAGGGATTTGCTCGATGCGCTCGCTTTGTTCTTTGAGCTGTGTCTGCAAAGTTAGTACCAAATTTTGTAAATGAGAATTATTTGTATTACCTGGATTCATTTCTCGTGGTTCAATGGGGGTTCCTTCATTTGAATTA
>NW_017700570.1:0-2161 GCF_001879085.1 Nicotiana attenuata | reverse complement strand
AAGATAGTTGTATTGCTGTGAAAATATTTGATAGTGTGACTCTTGATGTAATTAAGAAGTGGGAGTTAATATACATTGATGTGAAGGTGGAGTTTTGGTTTGACATAAGTATGAGGTTTGAATGTTAAAGTATATGTATTAAAGTGCTTAGGGAGAGTCACTCTTATATCTAAATGAATCCTACCGTCCCGTAGCCTACATTGTAACCAAATAAAGTCCTAATTGATCCAAGATTGAATGAGCTCGATTAGTGGAGTAGTACACTACGGGCAAGCTTATGGTGCATCTTTTGTGGCATATGAATGTTATTTCTGAGAGTGAGTGAATTCTTTCTATCTTGAGTTCCTAAGTGTTCTTAAATTTTATTGTGTGGAAGTACTCTCTTTTGTTGTGTGAGGGCACTTGATTCATGAAGGAAAGGTAATGTCAGTGACCTCTATATTAGAGTAAGTGGGTGAGTTGTGAATAACGTGTGGTACTTGTGAGTCAAATCTTGAGGTGAAGATGTTACGCTTTTGTGCTTAGTCTATTTTAAATACTCTTGGTGTGATGAGTTAGGAGAATTGTTTAAAAAGGTCGTGTCTATAAAAAAAAGTGTAGTTTGATTGCTCGAGGACGAACAATGGTTTAAGTGTGGGGTGTTGATGATAGGCTATAATTGCATATTTTAGTCGCTTATTACACTCGAATTTACTGCACTTTAATTGAGTTTGCGCTTTAATCGCTAGTGTTTTGCACTAATTATGTGTTTTATGCCTTGTAGGTGTGATTCCGAGCTATATAGATGTTATGGAATGAATTTAAGTGATTTGAAGCTTTGAAGTCTGAGTAAAAGCTCAAGGAATTAAGCCGGGATCGTGTTCGGGGGTCAAATTTGATAATTAAGTACGAACGAAGACTTGAGGAGGCACATTGCGCACTGTCTAGTAAAATAGACATAACTTTTTGCTCAGAACTCCATTTGGGCTCCACAATATATGGTTGGAAAGCTAACTCAAAGGGCTACAACTTTCATGTTTTACGTTTTTCTACAAACGGAACAGGGTGAAAAACCGCGATTTTGCCGCGACCTTGGCAGAACCGCGG
This sequence comes from Nicotiana attenuata, assembly GCF_001879085.1. Classification (NCBI taxonomy): domain Eukaryota; kingdom Viridiplantae; phylum Streptophyta; class Magnoliopsida; order Solanales; family Solanaceae; genus Nicotiana; species Nicotiana attenuata. The sequence goes on along the minus strand of NW_017700570.1, from coordinate 1,075 downwards.
CAGAGTGTACTCGCGGACAACTGAAGAATCAGAGGGCATGTTTGGCCGCGGTTCCACCGCGACCGCGGCAAAACCGCGGCAGGAAGCGAAAATTTCAGGGACTAAAGTGCAAAACATGGGATTTTAAGTCCTAAACCCTATATTAAACAAAGGAGGCCGGCCAAGAACAAGAGGAGGACATATTTTGGACACAAATTAGACCTAAGGAGGCGGAGAGACGCTACTTTAGGGTTAGACAACACCCTTGGAGGCAAGAACACATTGGGAGCAAGGCGGAGAATTTTTCTACAAGTTTTTCCTTCCTCTTCCTATTTTTCATTGTTGGTTATGACTTTTAGTATTGTAGTTTTACATACTATTATGAATAGCTAATTTGTTATCTAGAGTTTTGATAGAACCTTTTGTAGGATAAATTCTTGTTATGTTTTTATATAATTGAGCCATAGATTTTCTCTATTTGTTCAACTACGTTTATATTCTGGTTGATTGAAGAGCTCTCAATTAGCTGTGCCTATTTAGTATGCATAACTCGGGAGAGAGTGCATATTTAGGTAGTTGTTAAACAACATCACTCCCAAAGTATATGAGGGATCTATAACTGCGGGTTTAAAGGCGGGATTAGGGATAACGAAGCCTTGGGTGCTATCTAAAGTGAGCTGTATTAAAAGCCAGCTAGCGTATCTCGGGAGAGTGCGTCTAGTAAATTGTCGTAATTACTCGGGAGAGATTTACGGTAATAAGAGTGCTCATGATCGGTAGAGAATACTTAGGCGAAATTATAGAAGACATAGCGGGAAGGATTCCGATAATAGGGGAAATCATAACTCTAGACCTCCTTAATCTTTTCTCTAACCCTCAGTATCGTGTCAGTTGTTAATTTACTATTTTAATTTGTTAGTTAATTAGTTAAACAGAAGAATCTTAATATCTATAAGTTAGGAATTGTTCAAGCTTGTCTTCTTGGTGATAATGAACAGCTGTAGCTAAACCTTAGTTCTCTGTGGGATTCGACTCCGGACTTGTAAACCGGATTATATTTGCAACGACCGCATTGTCCTTTTTATAAGGCATAGTT
>NW_017700569.1:0-2161 GCF_001879085.1 Nicotiana attenuata | reverse complement strand
GTCTGACGATGATGAAGAGGATGAAAATGATGAGGTAAATTTTAGGGATGTTCAGGGAAATCTGAAATCCTACTCTTCTAAGAAGTTAAGGTCATTAGCAAATGTTCTAATTGATGCATATTATAGTCTTATTAATGATAAGGAGATCTTGACCATAGAGCTAGGAGATGCTGAACAATCTAGAGATGACCTGGTGGTCTATGTAGTGGATCTAAATGAGACCATAGCTAATCTTGAAAAAGAAAAGGAGGCTTTGAATGAAAAAATAAGTAGTGTAGAAAATGAGAGAGTTGACTTGATGGTAGTGGTTGTTGATTTGAAGAAAACCATAGAAAGCTTTAGCAATGAAAATCACACTCTATTGCAGCTATTGAGCAAGAGAGGGATGATTTTTTAGTGATAATCATTGACCTAGAGGAAACTATTGAGAGACTCAAATCAGAACTTAGGCCTACAAGTATTGAGAAAGGGAAAAAAGTAGCCAGTGAGTCACACATCAAGCTTGAAATGGAATTGAATAATGTTAAAACTAGTATATGTGGTGAACTTGAGAAAAATAGCCAGCTTCAAGCTAAACTAAAAAAGGTAAAAATGGATCTTGAGAAATCTCTCAAATGGACCTGGTCCTCTGATGTTGTCACTGCCATGTACTTCAACAATAGTGGAAACAGGCAGGGAATCGGGTTTCAAAAGGAGAAAACAACAAGTATGTCACAGTTCCTGATAAACTAGCTTTGTACCCACTGTGGGAACAATGGGCACTTCAAAGAAAATTGCCAAGCCAGGTTTCAATCTGTTCAGAAAAACAAGTTGTTTTCTGAAAAAGTGACTACTAAAAAGGGATCAGGTACCACTCGCAAAAATCGCATATTGCCTACATGGACTAGAAAGGCTCTTATTCACCCTTTTCCTCATTACAAGGGACCCAAACTAGTTTGGGTTCCTAAATCTAACCCATAATTGAGATGTGTAGGGAACAGTGAGAGGAAGCGGACTGCAATGGGTCATGGACAGTAGATGCTCAAAGTACATGACTGGAAACACCATGGATTTTCTCTCACTAAAAGCCCTGCAAGGAGGGGATGTACCCTTTGGAAATGGAAAGAAGGGGTACATTCTAGGTATCGGGAAGAAAACACGGTAGAAGTTCATGTCTAAGCTGGTGATATGAGCTGCTTGAATGCAGTTGATAATGATTCGAAGACTTGGCATAAAGGATCGGGGGCATACAAGTGTCTCACTTCTGGATAAATTGATGAAGAAGGAGCTGGTCCATGGTCTGTCAAATTCAAAGTTCAAAGAACACGGAGTGTGCAATGTATGTGCTAGAGGAAAACATGTGAGATCATCCTTTAAGCCCAAAAAGGGATGTCATCACACCGAAACCATTTGAACTTCTTGATGTCGATTTGTGTAGTCCTATGAGAACACTGAGCAGGAGTGAAAAGAGGTATATCTTTGTGATTGAGGATGACTACTCAAGATTCACTTGGACACTGTTTTTTGAGAACAAAAGATGAGACTCCGAGGTATTTATGACCTTTGTCAAGAAAATCCAAGTGAAGATGGGATTGAAAGTAGCTTACATCAGATCTGACCCTAGAACAAAATTTGACTACGCAAGGACTCCACAGCAAAATGGTGTTGTTGAAAGAAAGAACAAAACTCTAGAAAACATGGCACTGACAATGTTCACTGTCAGTGGAATAGCAAAAATTTCTGGGCAGAGGCAATAAACACTGCGTGCTACTTGATGAACAGGTGCATGATCAGATCTCTCCTGAACAAAACCCCATATGAGTTGCTGAAGGAAACCCAAGCTGACTCACCTAAGAACATTTGGGTACAAATGCTATGTTCTCAACAATGGAAAGGATCAGCTTGGTAAATTTGATGCCAAGAGTGATGAAGAAATATTTCTGGGGTATTCTTCTCAAAGTAAAGCTTACAAGATATACAACAAGCAGACACAATGTATGGAAGAAAGTGGTCATGAGCTATTCAACAAGACTCCTTCTAACAAGGGAGGAAACAATAATGATCAAGATAATGAACCACTTTTGGTTCCTGGGAGAAATCTGATGTTTCAAATGGCAAGGGTAATATGATGAGTCAGATGAAGGAGACAGGTAAGACAATGAAACTTCGTCCTTCACTTCAC
>NW_017700568.1:0-2162 GCF_001879085.1 Nicotiana attenuata | reverse complement strand
GCTAAGATGTGTTGACGCAAAGGAAGCATCCAAACTGCTAGAGGAAATTCATGCTGGGACCTCTGGTCCACATATGAACGGTTTAGTCTTAGCCAAGAAGATACTCCAGGCAGGTTATTTTTGGATGATCTAACAATCTTAAGGATATTTTGCGTCGTTATTATGGAGAATAACGCTGCTAATGTTGCTGTTGATGCTACTACACCTACTGCTCCAGCTGTTTTTGTTGTTGTTCCATCACCAATTACCTATGCCAAGCCTTTTCCTGATGTTTCGAAAATTGAGGTTTTTGGTGGAGATAATTTTAAGCGTTGGCAGGAACGGGTGCATTCTATTTTGGATATGCATGGAGTTGCTTTTGCTCTTACTGATCCAAAGCCAAGTGAAGCAACTTCCATTCAGATGGATCAATGGGTTCATGCTAATAAGGTATGTAGACATACTATAATTTCTACTCTTTCTAACGAATTGTTCGATGTCTATGTTTCCTACAAGGAGGCAAAAGAAATCTGGGAGTCAATGATAACAAAGTACACTGCTGAAGATGTCACTAAACAAAAGTTTGTAATTGGAAACTACTACAAGCGGGAGATGACGGAGGACAAGGACATAACTGCACAAATCAACGAATATCACAAATTGATTGAAGATCTCTGATTCAGATGAGACAAAGTCCACTAGTGGTTATGTGTTCACCCTCGGTGGGGGTGCTGTAGCATGGAAATCAGCTAAACAAACAATAATAACTAGATCTACCATGGAATCTGAGTTTGTGGCATTGGAATTAGCTGGCAATGAGGCCGAGTGGTTAAAAAACCTTTTGGCAAGTATTCCACTAGGAATAAAACCGACACCTTCTGTGTCGATGCACTGTGATTGCCAAGCTGCAATAGCCATTGCCAAAAATAAATCCTTTAATGGAAAAAGTAGACATATCCGATTGAGACATAATGTGATAAAGCAGCTGCTGAGAGATGGAATTATTTCCATAGATTATGTGAAGTCAGAAGTGAATTTGGCCGATCCTCTGACTAAACCTTTAGGAAGAAAATTAATATCTGAAACATCGAGGGGAATGGGACTTTTGCCAATTTGAGTTATATCAACTATGATAGTAACCCAACCTATGTGATTGGAGATCCCATGAAGTAGGTTCATATGGGTAATAACAAGTCATTAGTTGATCAAATGTGCACTATTAAATTATGTCTCTTCCTATGATGTGTGCGTGTATAGTGCAAGACTGCAAGGAATGTGAGATTGAGTTATTAAACTCTTAATCCAATAATCCATAGCCTATTGTAGGTGGTGTATTGTGCTGCATAATACACTTGATGGATGGACCTATATGAGTGCGGAGTGGGGCCGCTCCTATGAAATTTATGGCAAAAATTTCTAGAGCACTCATGAAAACCAGGCGCGCGCATGGCCTATTAGCGCAAAACTGCGACAAACAACAAAGTGTGTGCGAGTATAATGTGATACACTAAACTTACAAAAGAATTATTGGTTCATAGAAATTTTGAACTTCACCAATTGTTCTGTAAGTTTAATCTTATTTTATCTAGGTCTGGTTCATAGTCCAAGAGACACCAGATTCGATGCATTATGCTCATTTGTGAAAACCCAGCGAAATCTTTTATTTTACTCTAATGCTTAATATATTTTTTTGAGTTATGTGGGGGATTGTTAGAAATATAATTTGATAACTCAAAAAAAAATGCTCAAAATCATATCTAGATTAATTCTTTTAATGTGGTCTTTATTACATTAAAAAATTTGAATATATTTCTTTAATGTTTGTAACTGATAACTATCAAGTTTGATTTCAGTTTCTACAAATTAAAACTGACCATTAAATAGCTATTATGGAATTCTTTATATTAGTTTTGAAAAAGTTAAATTTTTATATATCAATAATGACTATTATGCTGGCAGCCAAATTTTATATAGCCATAATGACTATTATGCTGGCAACGTATTTTTCATTATTTGGACGTTACCATCAGATTTGAACATTACCATTAGATAGTTGATTTGTTTTGGACTATATATATTTATGTGTTTTCATCTTCTAAGGAGAGTGAAAAAGGTTAAAGACTTTTACTTCTTTTTTACTTTGTGCTGGGTTTTCTTCTCATAAATTTTTGTTGTTTCTGCTC
>NW_017700567.1:0-2162 GCF_001879085.1 Nicotiana attenuata | reverse complement strand
CTTATAGCGAAGGAGATATGTAGGTTTTAATATTTGCAAATAGTGCAGATTTTTAAATACGCTGCTAGTGGCAAATTCGTAATTACTCTGAAAAATCTGGCAACCTAATTTTTAGTAAAATGACCATAAAATCCTCATACGATGTCCAAATTCGACGATTCTTTTTGCTACGGATCTGTAATTACGATACGGATCTAATGATTCAATCAAAAAAGAAATCGGAGCTTATTTGTTCAATATGATATCATTTATGCTTGAAGAAACAGCGTCGAAACATAAGAAAAACGAGCGCAACACAACCCAAATCTATTCAAAACTCATCCGAGGCCCTCGGGACCTCAACCAACAATTCCAACTAGTCATATATCACTACCCGAACTTAGTCAAACCTCCGAAACACCCAAAACAACACCAAAATACCAAATCAACCTCGAATTCAAGCCTAAGAACTTCTAAACTTCCAACTTTTGCCAATTCAAGCCTAATTCTACCACGGACCTCCAAATTATATTCCGTACACACTCCTAAATCTAAAATCACCCAACGAAGCTGATCGAATCATAAAAATCCAAATCCGAATTCTTTTACTCATAAGTCAACTTCCGGTTGACTTTTCTAACTTAGCTTTCTAACTAAGAGAACAAGTGATCATTTCACTCCAAAACTACTCCGAACCCCAACCTGCCAACTTGATACAACTCAACACAGCTTAACAACACATAAAGAAATAGAAATGAGAGAAACGGTGCTACAACTCTTAGAACGACTAACCGGGTCGTTACATCCTCCCCCTTTTAAACAAACGTTCGTCCTCGAACGAGTCTAATAACATACCTGGAGTCTCAAATAGGTGAAACCTTCAGCAATACCTTCTCGTCACATTCAAATCATATGAACTCATCTCGCGGTCACATCATACTCACCACATAGCCCTCAAATCACGAATCCCACTAGTAGCGACACCAACGAACATATAAGCACATGCACACATAATCGAAATTTTCGTACTCCTGCTACAGACAAAACTCAGCCTCAAGTACCCCAGACTAGCCCAACATCAACACACAGAAATCACATCTCGCACCTCATCTAGGGAATCATAATCTGTCGATGCACAACTGATATCGAGCGCTGATGTACGCATACGAATGCGTGGAAGGAATTCAAAGAGTTACACTTCAAGCTCAATCAATACCGCACGATAAGAATTCAAGAAGGTGAAGTTTTCCTAAAGGTTCTACAGCCTCTCGAAGATAAGTACAGACGTCTCCGTACCGATCTGCAAGACTCTACTAAACCCGCTCATGACTCGTGAGACCTATGTAACCTAGGCTCTGATACCAACTTGTCACGACCCAAAATCTAACCTTGGTCGTGATGGCGCCTATCATGTTACAAGGCAAGCCAATTCCCAAAATTACTACTAATCTGATTATAAGAATTTAATAAAATGATTCCAATAATTTAATTCCTGATAAACTAAACCAACTCTAAATATAAAAATATAAAATACGGAAACGAGTCCCAAACATCAGGGTGTCACTAAGTCATGAGCGTCTAAAACTATAAACTAAGATATATAAACTATCGAACAGTCCAAAACAAGAAATGACAAGAGGAGTAACAAGGTCCTGCGGACGCTGGCAGAACTACCTTGCAATCTCTAAAGATAGTCCTCCTGAACTCAACGAACTCACCTGGATCTGCACATAAAGTGCAGGGTGTAGTATGATTACAACCACCTCAGTAGTAACAGAAATAACTAAGGAACTGAGCAGTAGTGACGAGCTGAGCAAAATAGTCCAATTATTTAATTTTCACAATTTTAAAAATAACAGGAATAAACAGGTAAATTCCATAACTCAATAAATGCCAAAAAGAAATTTAACAGATAAATGCAGCAACAGCAAAAGTAAATGCAACCTCACAACAATGTCACTCCATCACTCAGCACTCGCACTCGGCACTCAACACTCAACACTCAATACACTCAACACTGGGTGTGTACAGACTCCGGAGGGGCTCCCAAAGCCCAAGCGCTAAGCACGGACAACTCACGTGCTACCATATCAATACCTGGATCCGCACGGTCAACTCACGTGCTACACGGACAACTCACGCGCTATGGTATCAATACCTGGACCCGCACGGTCAACTCACGT
>NW_017700565.1:0-2162 GCF_001879085.1 Nicotiana attenuata | reverse complement strand
CCATCGGACCAAAACCCATCGGAGAAAGGCAGGAAACAGACCCAGGCAAAGCTTCAGTGACCATCTCGTGTGGTGGAGGCTTCTGGGGTCTCAAGGATAGAGGGAATCGGCGAGATAAGGTTTCATGGCGGCTGGTGATCGAAAGAGGTGAGGCTGGAGGTGGCCGGAGAGAGGGTGAAGGCCATCGGAGAAGAAGAACCAGAAGGTTCTAGAGAGAAGGAGGAGGGGAAAAGACGAAGTAGAGAGAGAGACCGGTCTCGAAGACTGATGGGTCAAGAGGGGGGGGGGGGTAGTTAGAATTTAATTAAGGAAAAAAGATCTGGGCCGTTGATCTTATTTGATCAACTGCTCAGATTAATTCGGAGCTGGGCCGGGTTGGGTTAGAGATTGGGCTGGGGCGAATTTAATTGGGTATTCGGTCAATTGGGTTAATTTAATATTTGATGGGGTGGGTTAAAATTGGGGCTAAAATTGCAATAATAATAGGCTAGGTATTAAATAGCCAATTTCTCCCTTTTATTTTATATAAAATAGTAAAATAATTTTAAAAGCAAATTAAAAGCACTGAACTAATTAATAATGTATAAGTATTAATCTAAAAATACTGGAAATGATTTTTATAATTGCAAAATGCTGTTAATCGTAATATAGGCTGTAATTGCAATTTATGCAATTTAACTTAGAAAATACCAAATAGATTTGTAAAAATATGCAAAAAATCACCTTAACAATATCTTGGTGTAAATATGAGAATGGAAATAAATTATTCACCAAACATGATAATCTGGGAATAATTATTGGATTTTGTACTGCTAAAATAGACAATAAATTGATTTTAAAAATCTTAAAAAGTTAGGAAAATAATACCAAAACTCTTGGGCATGCTTATATGTGCATACTCATGCTATTTTGAGAATATTTGAGTATTATACATAGTGAAAAATTGGGTATCAACAGCTGCCCCTCTTTACCCGAGAAGGATGAAAGAGTTGTCGGGTAAAGATATGATGACCAATTTTGACCGAAAGAAACGATTTGAAAAGATTTGACCGAGCTTTGGTTCCTGAGCTGCCTACATATCCCTGGTCTTACAGGAATCAGGCCATATGTAGTTCAGGGTCCATTGACGGAATATGTCGATGGAGGTCTTTTTTTTAAAAGAACGGACGAGATGTTTAGATTGAGAAAAGGTGGTTGAAGTCTGATAGGCTGCGGAGACTGGAGCGGGATCGCTCCTGCCGAGACGACTGTTGATAGCCGGTGTACCTGCAAATGAATAATACCAACATATATGGTGCGTAAATTTAAACGTGATGCAAGTTCCCATTGGACCATGAATGTTGTCTTTGGACGGTTAGGATGACGTCCTTGGACCATGACGTCCTGGGCCATGAAGCGTGTAATAAAGGATTCGCAGGCTATGAAATGATGTTCTCGGGCCATGAGGATGATGCCTCCGAACCATGATGCCTTTGAATAATGATATGCGAAAGATAAAAGTGGGGTCCTCAGGCCATGGCATGGCATTCTCGGGCTATGAAAATGGTGCCTCCGAACAATGACGCCTTTGGATAACTTGGCGATCTTTCAGCCCATGAAATGCGGGGTTTGGCGTTCTTTCAGCCGATGCAAGACTTAAATAAAAATGGCGATATTCCAGCCGATGTAAAGTGTAAGTACAAATGGCGATTTTTTAGCCGATGTAAAATTTGAATGAAGTGGCGATATTCCAGCCGATGGAAAGACTTAATAAAAATGGCGATATTCCAGCGATGCGAGATTTAAATGAAGTGGCGATATTTCAACCATGCAAAATTTAAATGAAGTGGCGATATTTCAGCCAATGCAAGACATAAATAAAAATGGCGATATTTCGGCCGATGCGAGACTTAAATGAAGTGGCGATATTTCAGCCAATGCAAGAAGGAGACAAAGCTTTAGTCTCGAAAGGCAGAAAGGTAGCCTTATGCAATGCAGATGGAGACAATGCTTAGTCTCGGAAGGCAGAAAGGTAGCCTTATGCAATGCAGAGAAATGCAGATGGAGACAATGCGTAGTCTCGGAAGGCCGAAAGGTAGCCTTCATACAATGCAGAGAAATGCAGATGGAGACAATGCTTAGTCTCGGAAGGCAGAAAGGTAGCCTTATGCAATGCAAGAAAT
>NW_017700564.1:0-2163 GCF_001879085.1 Nicotiana attenuata | reverse complement strand
AACAGACTGAGAAGGTACAATCTGAAACTGAATCCCACCAGTGTGCATTCGGGGTCCTACTGGAAAATTACTGGGTTTCATCGTGAGTCATTGAGGAATAGAATTGGACCCATCAAAGGTCAAAGCCATTTAAGAATGGCCACCGCCAAGAAGCAGAGTTGGACGACGCAGAATGGGTAAATGGTCGCTACGAGTAGTTAGCCCTTATAGATGGGAAGAGGATGAATGCAGTTTGCCACGGTCAGTTGTATCAGAACAGAATGTCCAGAGACCTTCAACAAAAGAGTTAAACCAAGGAAGTTTACACCGGGGCAGCTAGTATTGAAGAAAATATTCCCACATCAAGATGAAGCCAAGGGGAAATTCTCCCCCAACTAGCAAGGTCCGTACATGGTTCACCGGGTTCTAACTGGAGGAGCCCTTATTCTTGCAGAAATGGACGGAGAAGTCTGGCCAAAGCCAATCAATTCAGATGCAGTGAAACGATACTATGTGTAACCACTTATGATTTCTTATGATGATGTAATTTGAACTACGCCTGACCTGATTCCCGTTTAAGAAAGGATATGTAGGCAGCCCTATGGGTTCGGTCACAATTTAATGAAAATTCCATTTTTCCCCCTGCTATTGGAACTGGGGTAGAATTTTGAGGAGGACCCTCAAAATTCCGAAGTTAGTTCTCAGCCATTCATCGCCAGGAATGCCACCTCAGTAAACTGGGGCATAATTTTGAGGAGGACCCTCAAAATTCCGAAGTTGATTTTTTCAGCCGTTCAGCGCAGCCGTCAGAAGTGCCAGCCCAGTAAACTGGGGCAGAATTTTGAGGATAACCCTCAAAATTCAGGAGCAAGAGAGGTTGCAATGTCTTGAACCACGTCGCAGCCGTTGGTTCGTCTAAAGAAAACTATTTTCTACTTACATTATATTTACTAAATCATGCATAACTATTGTTCGAATTGCTGCTGTTTAGCAACGCTACACCAAAGATACGCAACGCCGGAAGCCAGGGGAAACGAACTAGCCTTTCCCCCTTTTTTACAAAACTCACGATTTCTTTGGATGCAGGCACTCGACTCACAATATGGTTAGGAAAATTTACGTACGCATACTCCTCAAAAATGCAACTTCTTAGAATCATCACTTGTTCGTAATTATTATCCGCACATAACCTCCCCAGCAGTCACGGTGTCGTAATCAGCTATCAGCTAAGAAATCTCACTACTATCCGTCCTTTTATTTTCTTGCATTGCATAAAGGCTACCTTTCTGCCTTCCGAGACTAAGCGTTGTCTCCATCTGCATTATCTGCATAAGGCTACCTTTCTGCCTTCCGAGACTAAGCACTGTCTCCATCTGCATTATTGCATAAGGCTACCTTTCTGCCTTCCAAGACTAAGCACTGTCTCCATCTGCATTATCTGCATTGCATAAGGCTACCTTTCTGCCTTCCGAGACTAAGCACTATCTCATCCTGCATTATCTGCATAAGGCTACCTTTCTGCCTTCCGAGGTTAAGCTCTACCTCCACTTGCATGGCTGAAATATCGCCACCTTATCTTTCCTGCATGGCTGAAATATCGCCACTTTATTTCTCTTGCATGGCTGAAATATCGCCACTTTTTACTTATGTCCTGCAATCGGCTAAAATATCGCCATTTACATTTTTGTATCGGCTGAAATATCGCCAAACTTAATTTAAATTCTACATCGGCTGAAAGATCGCCAGTTCATCTCCATCATCATCTATTATCGCCATTTACATTTCATGGCATCGGCTGAAACATCGCCTGCTTTATTTAAATTTCTGTCGGCTAAAATATCGCCATTTACATTTTTGCATCGGCTGAAACATCGCCTGCTTTATTTAAATTTCTGTCGGCTGAAATATCGCCATTTACATTTTTGCATCGGCTGAAATATCGCCATTTACATTTTTTGCATCGGCTGAAATACCGCCAAATCTTGCATCTCATGGGCTGAAATATCGCCAAACTGTCCGAAGGCGTCATTGTTTGGGGGCATCATCCTCATAGCCCGGCAACACCATGCCATGGCCCGAGGACCCCACTTTATACCCTGCACACCATCATTCAAAGGAATCATGGTTCGGAGGCAGCATCATCATTCGGCCCGAGAGCGTCATCTCATACGCCTGCGTAACTTC
>NW_017700563.1:0-2163 GCF_001879085.1 Nicotiana attenuata | reverse complement strand
CTGTCCAACCAATAAATTGTCAATTACCTCATTTGTTGTCTCATACTTTTGCGCCCGCCTCTCGCCGAAACCCAAGCCTTGCTTCTTTTGCCATGTCTCCAAACATCTTTTCAACCACAGACTTCCTTCATTTGCACATCTGAAGACTCACTTTCGCCTTACGGTGCCCGTGAGGGTTTTCACCAATAAGACTCTCATCTTTAATATCTCTCAAACTCACTTCGCCTTACGGTGCCCGTGAGGGTTTTCACCAATAAGACTTTCTCATCTTTAATATCTCTCAAACTCACTTCGCCTTACGATGCCCGTGAGGGTTTTCACCAATAAGACTCTCTCATCTTTAATATCTCTCAAACTCACTTCGCCTTACGATGCCCGTGAGGGTTCTCACCAATAAGACTCTCTCATTTCATCATTTTTCTTCTGGCACCAGAGTGTTGTCCCCAACAAGGCTCACTTTACCTGCTTGTATTGACATTTCTTAAGATTGATCAGAAGGTATTTCTTTGGACCGTAACGTGGCTTTTGGATGGGTTTAGAAAGAAAGGTATAAAAGCTCAAAATAATTCAAACGTGGGTCCAATATTACAACTCTCGGAATCATATCTCTTGCAACAACCATAACTTCTGCCCCAGTTTCCTTCCCGGGGATTATTTGGATTTTTCTTTTGTTATGACTGAACCTCAGTGAGGCTGTCTACGTACCCTTTTCGGGATCAAGTCAAACGTAGTTCGGACAACTACGTTCATTGTTGCGATCCTTCCTTTTCTTCCACTTTTTTTTTCTTCCTTTCACTTCTTTTCTTTGCCTTTTCTTTTCTTTCTTATTTTTCTGTTTTATTCACTGTTCTTCTCTTTTTTTTTTCTTTTTCTTTTTCTTTTCTTTTTCTTTTCTTTTCCCTTTTCACGGTTTTTCTCTTGTTTCTCCATTTTCTTTCCATGCTCGGGCTCACGAGCTTTATTATTGATTCCGAAAAAGGGGTATGCAAGAAAGTAAGTAAGGCTCAAAGGGGTAACAAAGGATAAAGTGTTTAGATAGCAGAACAAAATGCCTTCGTCATTTCAATCTCAAAACATGCCAAATACAATCAGGTACACAAAGATAAAGAAATCATACATAATATCTCTTGACTGCATCAGAATTGATAGCCATTTCTACACATTTCCCTTCTACGTCCGTTAGATATAAAGCGCCATTGGACAACACTCTGGTTACAACAAATGGCCCTTGCCAGTTTGGGGCGAACTTTCCTTTTGCCTCAGCCCAATAAGGTAGGATACGTCTCAGCACCAACTGCCCTACTTCGAACCTCTGCGGACGCACCTTCTTGTTATATGCTCTTGCCATTCTCTGTTGGTATAACTGGCCGTGGCACACTGCTGCCAATCTCTTCTCATCAATCAAACTTAACTGTTCCAGGCGGGCTTTAACCCATTCATCATCATCAATCTCTGCCTCAGCGATGATCCGGCGGGACGGGATTTCGACTTCTACGGGTATTACTGCTTCGGTTCCATACACCAAGGAATAGGGAGTCGCTCCTACTGAAGTACGGACAGTAGTGCGATAGCCTAACAAGGCAAAAGGTAGTTTTTCATGCCATTGCCTTGACCCTTCGACCATTTTCCGAAGTATTTTCTTGATATTCTTGTTAGCTGCTTCGACTGCCCCATTTGCTTTAGGGCGATATGGGGTAGAGTTGCGGTGCATGATCTTAAACCGCTGACATGTCTCGGCCATCAAATGACTATTGAGATTGGCACCATTATCTGTGATGATTACCTTCGGGATCCCAAACCGGCATATGATATTTGAATGCACGAAATCGACAACTGCCTTCTTAGTAACAGATTGAAGGTTTTTGCCTCCACCCATTTAGTGAAATAATCAATAGCTACCAAAATGAATATATGTCCATTTGATGCTGCTGGCTCAATCGGTCCAATAACATCCATTCCCCAGGCAACGAAGGGCCATGGTGCCGACATTGTATGCAATTCAGAGGGCGGAGAATGAATCGAATCTCCATGTATCTAACATTGATGACATTTGCGCACGAAACTGATGCAATCCCGTTCCATAGTAAGCCAATAATACCCTGCTCGGAGTATCTTCTTTGCCAATATATATCCACTCATATGAGGCCCACAAACTCCCGCATG
>NW_017700562.1:0-2164 GCF_001879085.1 Nicotiana attenuata | reverse complement strand
TAGCTAGTATGACCACCACCTGTCATGGCTCCCCAATTCCCCTTTCACTTTGCACTTACTCTTAGCTATAAGTTCTGCCCCTCTCTTGCAAGCCATGCTTTGGGACCCCTGAGCTCCCTCTGAACTTGGATGCATGAGAGTTGGCTCTTCCACACTGCACTATTCTAATTCTGATAGTATCCTGGGTGTAAGCAATGCCTGGAATCCCTGAGATTCCTTGGAACTTTGAAACACCTTGGATAAAGAGAAGGCTTTGGAAATCTGGATCCCGGAAGTGGCTCAGTCGCATGTTATTAGACATTAAGGTTGAATTAGGCTACTCGGATCTAGCTGTTAGCTTTTGATGTATCTTTTAATTTCCAGTTTGATTCATTGGGTTGTAATAATTTTGTATGAAACTCGGGGAGTATAGTAAAAGGGTGTGGGAGGGGTCTTTACTTTTCTTGCATCCAAGGGTTAGAAATCATGAGTTAGGATTTTTATTCAAACTAGAAATCCTGCCTATAGGGTCTTTAATACTGATTCAATCACATAGAGACCATGCCTATAGGATTTAACGCTTAACTTTACCGCAGGATCACCTAGAAAGCATGTCTATAGGATTTAACATTCATGTTCTGTAATGACACATATAGAGATCATGTCTATAGGCTCTTGCATTTCTGCATATACAAATGTCATTAGGCAAACCGTTTATAGGCTCAATAACAAAGTTGCATATAGACATCATGTGTATAAGACTCCTATTAATGTCATGAAAGGGTGTTAAAATCGGTAAACGTATAGAAAGCATGCCTATAGGAAACCTCGTCTTTAATAGCATCATTCGTTCTTAAGCAGTATTGATTGCTGGAACTAGTGTCTTTACTAAAACTGGTAATTTTCTACTTCTGAAACCCGCTAAAATTGGTAAACCTTTTTCCTATAACCAATCCGCACTCCCCCGAAACTCGTAAACCTTTTAATCAGTCTACATCTTTTTTGAAACAACTGGTAACTCTTTTCTAAAATCGGTTTGCATCTTTTCTCTTTTTTTAAACTGATAATTCTTTTTTCTAAGATCAACTTGCCTCTTTTCTGAAACTACTGGTAGCTCTTTGCATCTTTTTCCTGAAATTAATAGATCCTACGCCTAGGTTTTTATTTCAACTCATAAACAAAGGTTGGCTAATTAATGAATTGGGTCAGTCCCTGACAACTGTATCCGAGTTGCCTAATGCAGACTCTCTGTTTAAATACATGTGTTGAACCGGTCCGCTCGCTGCTTAATTTAATCTAAGACCAAATCAGTATTTGTCAAGGCATGCTAAACTAAATGATTGTTTGACTTCTGGGGTTAATTTGAGCCTTGTATGCTTGCTTGTCCTCCCCTTTTACTTGATACTTGTTTTGAATGTCGAGCTAGAATTTTATCCTTTAAACTCCACAAAGGCCCCCATCCCTTTCTTCCCCTTTAGGATTAGAAGTCCTAATACCCCGGGACTAATAGGATTGGGACGGGTAGTAGCATGCGATAAGTAAACGATACCGTTCCGCGCTTTAATACCTTAACGGGGTGGGAAGGGTAGACATGGAGATGATGATTACACGATAACACTCCGCGTACAACTGAGTACCAGTGTTGTGCGAATGATCGATGTAATGTATAAACCTAGACCCCTTTCTCCTTCTTTATTAGTTTAACAAAATTTTCTGAATCTTTAAAGCTATTGCATTTTCAATTTCTGCTTCTCGCATGATCTTTCGGATTATTTGCACTAAGTACTTGACCTTTTCCTCTACTTGCACGTTTTTTACAAAAATTGCTCCTTTAAAATTCAGCACTTCTTTTAACCTTTTGTGCTTCTTGTACTTGTTTATTTACATTTACATCTAAAGTCACAATTGTAGCATGGCCGGGAACCACACTAGTGGATCTTGAGGGGTGCCTAACACCTTCCCCTCGAGATAATTTCAAGCCCTTACCCAAAACTCTGGTCTGCATCTTTAATTCTTCTAAAAGTGTCCTAATGCACTATAATCATTAGGTGGCGACTCTCCAAACTCTCAAAAAACCCAATTCCCAAAGTGGGAAAAGAGTTGTCTTCCCAAATGTCGTGAACCCGATTCCGCGAGGAAAAAAAAGGGGGCGTCGACACCACAGAGTCGAGAGTCCAGAATATTT
>NW_017700561.1:0-2164 GCF_001879085.1 Nicotiana attenuata | reverse complement strand
GTTTGGAGGCCTAAACTAGATTTTTGTGGTGTAGTATGGTATTGGGTCATGTGTTGGCCGAAAATTGTGGTACTATGTTGTATATTTTTGTGGTGTTTTAGGCCCAACCTAGGTTTGGGATGTTGTAATTGATGGTTGTTGATGTGTAGTTGATTGTTGGTATGGTGGTATTTGTTATATGGTGGTGTTGTATGTCATGTGTAACATTGAAAGGAGTAAGTGTGGGGTGTATTATACCGGAAGTGGTAAGAAAATTATGAGGCTATTGTGGAGGTTGTTATGAATGAATTAAGGGGAAATATTTGGTGTCATCGGGTGGTGAAGTCTGAGTAACCATCTTATTGGCACTAGCTAGGGCATATGTTGATGGTTTCTTTGATTATTTGCAGGTCACATGGCTACCAAAAGGCAAAGGCGCTCTGGAGGCACATCCCAACGACCTGCTTATGATGAGTCCAGATTCCAATCGGAACTGGCGGAGGACGACTTCAACGCCAAGGCTACAAAGACCTTTATCCATGAGATCCCGATTGATCGGGGAACCCTCCGAGCCGAAAAGGTGGAGATGTATGAAGAAATACGGAGGCGGGAAATGGAATTCCTATTTAACGACCCTGCACCAGTTAACAAGATGCTGGTTCGTGAATTTTACGCCAACTGCCCATTGAACTTGGGTAGGGAGGTGATTGTTCGGGGTATGGTGGTCAATGCTCAAATTCAAACAATTCGCCGGGTGTTGCGGCTGCCTCCGTTCACCAGTGATGTCGACTATTACCATGACAGACCGGGGGGTGACATGGGAGGTCATGACGGATGTACTTTGCACAGGGGGCAGCCCATTTGGATACGTGACCAAATAACCCTCAACTCTAACTCTTTCACTCACTTGGCCAAGTGTTGGTTGACTGTTATCTGTAGCAGGTTCCTGCCATCCAGCAATACCACGGACGTGAACTTCAATAGGGCACTGTTGACTTGGTGCTTTGTGACAGGGAAGGATTTTGATGTGGCCCGGGTAATTGGAGATGAAATGGTCTTACGAGGACCGCTGCTGACAAAGGGATTCTATTTCCCTTCCTTGGTAACCACATTGTGCTTGATGAGAAACACCCCCACCAATCCTGCAGATGGAGATTTGCCTCCCAGAGCAGCTTTCAAAGCTTCTAGCATCAGAGTGGGCAGGGGTACACGCACCACAATTGAGATTGATGAGGAGGAGGATGATCCAGTTCCTTTTGCACCGTCCAGGAGGTCTGTTGATAGTGTCGGGCCCTCTCGGCGCCCCCATTCCAGAGCAGACCTATCACGCTCATAGTCCTCCCGGCCTATGCTGCACTCCTTGGAGGAAGAGGTCGCGGATCTCCGCACCTCGGTGGATGGTCTACACACGCGGATGGACGCCATGTCACAGAGGCAGGCTAGATCTAAGAGCCGATTTATGGCTTGTTACGTGCATTGGGGAGGGCTTGCCATGTAGACCCCAGCACCGTATCCGACTCGGATTGAGTCTCAGGGAAGTCTTCTAACCCTTCTGCTCTTTACTTTATTGATATGACATGGGGACATGCCATGATTTTAAGTGTGGGGTGGGAGACTTGCTCTAACTGTGTATTGTAATGTATATAGATGTATGTTGTTGTGCTGTAGCATTAGAGTGATGTGTTGTATATATGTGAGTGTGTTATATTAGGAGTAGCTGACTTGGCCCAACGACGGACACTTGTTGACGGGTCTCTTGAGGGTCAAAGTCAGATATATAAAAAATAAAAAAAAAACTTGTAGAGGACTCTTCCTGATGACGGACTAGGTGGACAATACTCTTGAGGGAAGTAGTCCATGTAGAATTTTTTATTTTATTTTCTTCTTTTAGGTAGTGTAGTACCTCCCCCTTGGTTTTTCTTTTGACCACGGTTCTTTTCCAAGGGTTTTTCTTGAACCGGGTTAGGTAGATTTTTTTCTTTTGTAGTTTTAGGATTAGATGGGTGAAGGTCAGAATGTAACCCCAAATGTGCACACTTGCAAAGAAAAGAACTTGAGAGTGGACGTCTAAGCTTGTTTGTGGACTCATAATATATGCCTTAATTTTGCACATCTTGTCTTGCTTGAACACTCGTATAATGGTGTTGATGAACTGATTCAGAATGAGTTACATGCTAAGTGTGTG
>NW_017700560.1:0-2164 GCF_001879085.1 Nicotiana attenuata | reverse complement strand
ACTAATTAACTAACAAATTAAAAATAGTAAATTTAACAACTAATGATACTGAGGGTTAGAGAAAAGATTAAGGAGGTCTAGAGTTATGATTTCCCTTATTGTCGGAATCCTTCCCGCTATGTCTTCTATAATTTCGCCTAACTATTCTCTACCGATCATGAGCACTCTTATTACCGTAAATCTCTCCCGAGTAATTACGACAATTTACTAGACGCGCTCTCCCGAGCTACGCTAGCTGGCTTTTAATATAGCTCACTTCAGATCGCACCCAAGGCTTCGTTATCCCTAATCCCACCTTTAAACCCTCGGTTATTGATCCCTCATATACTCTGGGAGTGGTGTTGTTCAACAATTACCTAAATATGCACTCTCTCCCGAGTTATGCATACTAAATAGGCACAGCTAATTGAGAGCTCTTCAATCAACCAGAATATAAACGTAGTTGAACAAATAGAGAAAAGCTATGGCTCAATTATATAAAAACATAACAAGAATTTATCCTACAAAAGGTTCTATCAAAACTCTAGATAACAAATTAGCTATTCATAATAGTATGTAAAACTACAATACTAAAAAGTCATAACCAACAATGAAAAATAGGAAGAGGAAGGAAAAACTCGTAGAAGAATTCTCCGCCTTGCTCCCAATGTGTTCTTGCCTCCAAGGGTGTTGCCTAACCCTAAAGTAGTGTCTCTCCGCCTCCTTAGGTCTAATTTGTGTCCAAAATATGTCCCCCTCTTGTTCTTGGCCGGCCTCCTTTGTTTAATATAGGGTTTAGGACTTAAAATCCCATGTTTTGCACTTTAGTCCCTGAAATTTTCGCTTCCTGCCGCGATTTTGCCGCGGTCGCGGTGGAACCGCGGCCAAACATGCCCTCTGATTCTTCAGTTGTCCGCGACCATCTTCTACCGCGGTCGCGGCAAAACCGCGGTTTTTCACCCTGTTCCGTTTGGAATTTAGAAAAACGTAATGAAAGTTGTAGCCCTTTGAGTTAGCTTTCCAACCATATATTGTGGAGCCCAAATAGAGTTGTGAGCAAAAAGTTATGTCTATTTTACTAGACAGTGCATAATATGCCTCCTCAAGTCTTTGTTCGTACTTAATTATCAAATTTGACCCCCGAACACGATCCCGGCTTAATTCCTTGAGCTTTTACTCAGACTTCAAAGCTTCAAATCACTTAAATTCATTCCACAACATCTATATAGCTCGGAATCACACCTACAAGGCATAAAACACACAATTAGTGCAAAACACTAGCGATTAAAGCGCAAACTCAATTAAAGTGCAGTAAATTCGAGTGTAATAAGCGACTAAAATATGCAATTATAGCCTATCATCAACACCCCACACTTAAACCATTTCTCGTCCTCGAGCAATCAAACTCCACTTTTTTTTATAGACACGACCTTTTTAAACAATTCTCCTAACTCATCACACCAAGAGTATTTAAAATAGACTAAGCACAAAAGCGTAACATCTTCACCTCAAGATTTGACTCAAAAGTACCACACGTTATTCACAACTCACTCACTTACTCTAATATAGAGGTGACTGACACTACCTTTCCTTCATGAATCAAGTGCCCTCACACAACAAAAGAGAGTAGTTCCACACAATAAAATTTAAGAACACTTAGGAACTCAAGATAGAAAGAATTCACTCACTCTCAGAAATAACATTCATATGCCACAAAATATGCACCATAAGCTTGCCCGTAGTGTACTACTCCAGTAATCGAGCTCATTCAATCTTGGATCAATTAGGACTTTATTTGGTTGTAATGTAGGCTACGGGACGGGTAGGATACATTTAGATATAAGAGTGACTACACCTCCCTAAGCACTTTAATACATACATTTTAACATTCAAACCCCATACTTATGTCAAACCAAACTCCACCTTCACATCAATGTATATTACCCCACACATCTTTAAGCACAGTTACGTCAAGAGCCACCACTTATCAAGAATTTTTTTTTCCACAACAATCCAACTATTTTGTTTTCAATTCAAGTGGCTCTTCCTTTTTCAAAACAGTGCACCTTTCTCCTTATTTCATTAGTTCCACTCAAAAGCCAAACCAACCACCCCACACTTTAACTTTTACAAAGTTCATAAATAATTCAAGTGCTCATGAGAGGTTACAATAGGTTCGAAATAG
>NW_017700559.1:0-2164 GCF_001879085.1 Nicotiana attenuata | reverse complement strand
GCAGCTTGAGCAGGGTCAGATGTCCGTGACCGATTATGAGGCGAGGTTTTCAGCGTTATCCCGCCATGCATTGATGATACTCCCTACTGACGCAGAGAGGGTGCGGAGGTTTGTTGCAGGGTTGCATTCAGGCATTATGGCCAACATGGCACGAGAGGTGGAGATGGGGACTTCTTATCAGCTAGTGGTGGAGATTGCTCGGAGGATTGAGGGGCTACCATTTGAGAGTTAGAGAGCAGGCGCAGCAGGACAAGAGGGCTCGATTCTCCGGAGGTTTCAGAGGTGCCCCGTCTAGGGGTAGAGGTCAGTTTGGTAGGGGTTAGCCCAGCAGGCCCCCACATCCAGGACCACCATCGGCTCAGGGTGATCCAGCGCGCCCCTATTTCAGTGCCATACCAGAGAGTTCTTATCGCCCGCCAGCTATTCAGGGTTCCTCCAGTGGACATTCAGATCCCCAGGGTTCTTCTGGCTCCTATTCCAGTGCTACGCCAGAGAGTTCATACCGTCCTCCAGCCATTTCTGGTTCCTCCGGTGGGTATTCCGGCCATCGGGGCCAGGCTTCCAGGCAGCAGGTTATGGTGCCCAGAGTTTGCTACGAGTGTGGAGACCCAGGCCACATGAAGAGGACATGCCCCAGGCTTCGGGGCAAGGCAGTACAGTAGGGCCAGCAGCCTATGATTTCAGCACCAGCTGCCCAGCCGCCTTGAGGCGGGGGACAGAGCGGTAGGGGCCGTCCTAGAGGTGGAGGCCAGACAGGGAGAGGTCAGCCAGCCACTGCTCAGTCGGGTGGAGGCCAGCCAGCCGGCGCTCCAGCCAGATTCTATGCTCTTCCGGCCAGACCATATGCATTGGCCTCAGATGCCGTTATCATATGTATTATTTCCGTCTGCGGTAGAGATGCTTCGGTATTATTTGACCCAGGGTCCACCTATTCATATGTGTCATCTCTGTTTGCTCGTTTTCTGGTTATTTCTCCTGAGCCCTTGGGCACTCCTGTTCATGTGTCCACTCTTGTGGGCGATTCTGTGATTGTGGATCGGATCTACCGGTCATGTATGGTCACCTTCTGTGGTTTCGAGACTAGAGCAGATCTCTTGTTACTTGATATGATTGATTTTGAGGTCATTCTGGGCATGGAGTGGTTATCCCCATACCACACCGTCCTTGATTACCATGCCAAGACTGTTACATTAGCGATGCCAGGGTTTCCAGGGTTGGAGTGGAAGGGTTCCGCAGTTGATACATCTAGTCGGGTTATCTCTTTCCTGAAGGCTCGGCATATGGTCGAGAAGGGGTGTTTGGATTATCTAGCTTATGTGCGGGACACCACCACAGAGTCTCCGACGATTGATTCGGTTCCAGTAGTCCGGGAGTTCACCGATGTGTTTCCTTCTGATCTTCCTGGCATGCGCCGGATCGCGATATTGATTTCTGTATTGATTTGGCTCCAGGCACCCAGCCTATATCTATTCCACCGTACCGTATGGCTCCGAAAGTGTTGAAGGAGCAGCTTGAGGAGATGCTAGCAAAAGGGTTTGTTAGGCCCATTGTATCACCTTGGGGTGCGCCAGTGTTATTTGTGAAGAAGAAGGATGGGACTATGCGGATGTGCATTGACTACCGCCAGTTGAACAAGGTTACCATCAAGAATAAGTACCCGTTGCCGCGCATTGATGATTTGTTCGACCAGTTGCAGGGTGCTAGGGTGTTCTCTAAGATCGACTTGAGGTCAGGGTACCATCAGTTGAAGATTCGGGACTCGGATGTTCCGAAGACTGCATTTCGGACGAGATATGGCCATTATGAGTTTCTGGTGATGTCCTTTGGCTTGACTAATGCCCCAGCAGCATTTATGGACTTGACGAACAGAGTGTTCAGGCCTTATATTGATTCCTTTGTCATCGTCTTCATTGACGACATCTTGATATACTCCCACAGCCTGGGGGAGCACGAGCAGCATTTAAGAGTAGTGCTCCAGACCTTGCGAGAGCTGAAGCTATATGCTAAGTTCTCCAAGTGTGAGTTCTGGCTAGAGTCAGTGGCATTCTTGGGGCATATTGTGCCAGGAGAGGGTATTAAGGTGGATCCCAAGAAGATTGACGCAGTTCATAGTTGGCCACGTCCTACTTCAGTGACCGAGATCAGGAGTTTTCCTGGGGGTTAG
>NW_017700558.1:0-2164 GCF_001879085.1 Nicotiana attenuata | reverse complement strand
TTATATACAATAAGCCCTTAGACTAGAGTTACAGCATAGTTATCACATAGTGTTCATGCCAAAGTCCAACAGCATTAAGTGTCAGACAGAGTCACACATTAGATCATATAACACTTAGGTGGAGGGGGTACAAGTTTGTAGGGGTAGATGTTAGGCAGAGGGTGAAAACACATAAGAAAACATTGGTCATGCTGAGATAAGAGGAAAGATAAGCACATAGACAAAACAAGTATGCTAGCTTAATAGGAATCAAACAAAGTCATAGTGGATCACACAAGGGAAAGCAAGAGACATATTAGACCAAAGGGAAAGGGAAATCACAGAGACATGCTAGTTACATGGTAAAAATAGAACCATAAGTGAAAACACAAAAGGAATAACAAGAATCTTAACATGAACTAAAACATGTTGTTTTGGGATACTGTAAACTTAAACCAGAAACATACCAGTCAAGAGTGAGAATAGAACAACAAGGTGCAGAGAGGCAGAGCAACAGGGCAATAGTATGCAGAACAAGAAAGAGAGCAGCAGGACAATAGTATGAGATGCAAGAGAGCAACAGTAATTACTCAGTCTTGGCTTTCAGCCGACTGAGTGATCAGTAACTAATACGAGAAGCAAAGAGAATATGTATGAGAGTAAGAGAGAACTCAGAATGATATCAGTATGCTCTGTGTGTATGTGTTTGTGTATGGCTTAGTGATATTTCGTCGTGTGTTATGCAAAAGAGAATAGAGTATTTATAATGCTGAAAACGAGTAAGAAAAATAAGTTAAGGAGTACTAGTTTTTACATAATTATGGAAACAATAATCAATCAGCATCAATTAAAGACACAGACTCCTCTAATTAGGGAATCAAGTTCAAACGGTACAATCATAGCTAAATAAGGAAAAGGAATCAACTCATAGACTGAGTTTAACCTAATTAAAGCAGTAACTTCATGTGGCATATAATAAAGGCCAAATACAGAATGTTTTAAACAAGGAAGATATATATTGCACATAAATAAGGCAGAATTCAATCTAGTTCTGAAAAATCAATCAAAGTACCACGGATGAGACTGAAAATCTCAAGAAATCAGTGCTAATTAGGGAAAGCATCTCTCAAATAAGGAAGCAGTACATAATTGTAGGCAAAACACACAAAAGCATATATTCAATGAAAATATCACAGTTTTGCGGAAAGATGCATAGAATCGATGAAGCTTTTAAATAAACAAGTAGTCAAACCTAATAATCATCAAATAGCACTCAAATCAGAGAAGCCCTAAACAGGGGGTCATAGAATAGTAGAGGATTAAGACCCCTAACAACGAGAATCACAGAGGATACATGAACACAAGAAACAAACACACATAGTCAAAACGGGCTAGAAAGAATTAGGGCTTTCCAGCCTAGTAACTCAGATAGCAATGAAAACATAAGAGGATCGTTCAAAATGTTGTAGAAATCACTAAACTAGAAGTAAAAACCATTTTTTTGAAAAGGGGTTAAGAAACCCTAATTTTAAAATTGAACGTTCGTTTAAAGATGAGGCTTTTTCAGAGAAAAGAAACGTAGAAAAACTTCGTAATACTGTAGATCTAGAGTAGATCTAAAATAAATTGAAGAACATAGGGTTAGGGTTTCGTGGAATCCAGAGAAGAGGAAGTACCTCAGAGATGGCATCGGCTTAAGCCGGAACAGGTTGTAGACCATTACTCAGGTGGCCGGGGAGGCCGAAAAGTGGCATGGGACAATGGGAGGCAAAAGAACCATTCCGAGCTCGCCTGAGGACCCTAGGGTATCACTTGACCGGTGAGAGGTAAGTAGATGACCAAGAGACGATGAAGAACCAAGGTTTTCGTTGAGAAACCAACCGGCGAAGATAGACAGAACTCATCGGAGGGGAAGAAGTCAAGGAGACTTCTAGAGAGTCACAGAGAGAGATCGAGAGATAGAGAGAGAATGAGTCATGAAAGAATGAGACGGGGAGAGGGGGATAGGTGAGGGTTTAATTAAGGTAACTTAATCTGGGCCGTTGATCTCATTTGATCAACGGCTCAGATTAAAATAGGAGTGGACCGGGCGGGTCTGAAAATGGGTTGTGGGTTTGGGTTGGAATTTGAAATTGGGTCGTTTGATTAGGGGTGGAATTGGGGGTTAAATTGGGGCTACAATTGC